>NC_056742.1:225340013-225422513 GCF_019279795.1 Protopterus annectens
GTGCTTTTGTACTTGTAATGACTTGTAAACTTTTATGTTTATATTTTTAATAGTTGCAATTAATTAAAAATATGTATATTTACTTATTTATATGTAAGTGCCTTTTTAAAAGGCAACTTAATGACATCACTTCCTTTTGACTTTGTATTTATGTTCGACTTTGAAATTTGATTCTCATTTTCCTCTGAGGAAGCCAAGCTATTAAGCACAAAGCGCTGCATAATAAATTCGCGTTAAGGAATTTTACAGTCTGGTTACTATTAGCAGTTTCTAACTGTGTTACTTGTTTTGCTGGTGCAAGGTTTTTGTGGTTCTGTTCTTGTTTTCTACCAGTTTGTCTTTTTTTATATATATATGTACACACACACACACACACACACACACACACACACACATATATATACACACACACACACACACACACACACACACACACATATATAAATAGCAAATATCAATAATGTAACTCTACTACCTCAGAAATCTCTTCTAAGATCTAAGAAAGAAGCTAAGACAAGCAAACTCTACCTATGGTCAACATAACTTAGATAATACATGAAGGGTCCATTAGTGAAGATGGTGAGTGAATAAAGAAAAGTGCCTTTGTAATATGAAAGTAAATATTGTAAAGCAATCAGACAGGAATTAATATATATAGAATTCTGTTTAAAGATTAGAATCAGTGTAAAAAATCGAATACGAGAGCACCTCTATGCAATTAGGATGCAACATAGAAGTAATGCACTTATGGCTACGTTCTTGAAACTGATTCCACACATACTTTTACTTTCAGGATCTTAGAGCAGATGCAAGTGAACAACAGAGGAGGAGATATAAGAATGCATACAGAAGGTAGGGAGAATATGTGGATTATCAAGCTTAGATCAGATGCACCCCCAGGCTTGAACGCAAAACTATCAGTAAAACCATTTTTGAAAATGAGAAGACTCAAAGCATATTAGCAGGTACACAATTTTCAAGTCTGTCATATTTGTTATACTATTTGTTTGTTTGTTATTCACTAAATTATGATTTTCTTTTTACAAGTTGTTTTTAACAGCATGCTGCTAAGCCTGTTTTAAAGCCTGTTAGTTTGTTATGTACTATTGACACCACAAGGATTATTTTATTGTTTAAGTTCTGCTGGTTAACATACCACTCTTGACATGCTTTGTGGATATTTCGTTAGAAATTTCCTAGCTGAGTAGTGTTTTTCCTTTCTGGAACTATTTGCAGAGCTGTAGTAATACGACATGTTTTAATGATTTTTAATTGTTTAATAGCTTTGGGTGGAGTTACACTTCCCGCCTAATGTGGATATTTAAGTCTTGATGTAATCCCTTGTTCTTTGTCTATGAGTCTGAAGAAGCCAAGTAGGTGAAAGCGCTTACTCAATAAACGTTGTATTTTATTTCACTGAATGCCTCGAGGTGGTTGAAATACCCATATGCTGTGTTCTCTCCTTCGTATCTGACACTCATTACTGATTACTTTCTCTTATTTGGATACACTAGGAGGAGAGTTTACTCCACTATTACTTGTTTTTTCCTTATAACTTAGATAATACATGAAGGGTCCATTAGTGAAGATGGTGAGTGAATAAAGAAAAGTGCCTTTGTAATATGAAAGTAAATATTGTAAAGCAATCAGACAGGAATTAATATATATAGAATTCTGTTTAAAGATTAGAATCAGTGTAAAAAATATAATTTGGAATGGTAGAAGGAATCATGCACCAGATAATAATTTAAACAAGAAAGTATTTGTGAATGGGGATTTTGTAAATTATCAGTATTTTTTCTGATACTCCGTACATAATGCTCGGTATTTCTCCAGAAAAGTGTTCATCAGTAGAAATATTTATTTACAAATAAAGAGCATGGCATGATATGATATCTTATGACTGACATCAAATGATACACTTTTATATGACTCCAGTTAAACATTAGGATGCAGCTTGTTCTCGCCATACAGACATCATCACTGCATCTATCAGCAAACCAAGATACATGGACCCAGATAATAAATTGCATTGTCATGAAGCATATTTTTTTATTGTGGTGCCGTGAGATATATTTACTTTTTAGCATTTTTCTTTTTAATAGGGAACTGTGCTGCCTCTCAGCATTTCAAAAACGAACGTTGTCTTCTGTTGACTATTACAAATTATAAAGCATCCTACTTTTGTCTAGTTAACAAAGCAGCATGGATGATTGCTAATGCACATACCCTTATCCTAATCTCATTCTACTCCCTATTTTATAGGGGGCTGAATGGTACTTAAGGCAGATAGTATTACAGTGTGGCCCCTGTGGAAGAGCAACAATGTAGTAAGGAGGACCTACTTTCACTTGAAAACTACCCAAATTACCTCAGAACAGTGGACCGGATGCATTTTAGTTGTTTATTCATCACTGGCACTCCTCTATTTGGCTTCATCACATCTTCCAGATGAACCTTCAGCAGTGTCTTGATGTGTTACACAAGACACAGATTGTCACAGTGGTCTTGAGCTTTTAAATTGTCTACTAATACAAGTTTAAGAATCACATCTGGTATACTGAGTTATAATAGACTCAGGACAATGGAGCTATAACTTACTGGATCAAGTTTGTCATAAATATCCATCCATTAAATATTGTAATGCATATAAACAGATTTGCACATGAAGACATAAATAAAGTAAGGTATGTAAAAGAAAAAGAAGGAACACAACTTAGTTACATATTCAAAACTAAAAGAAAAGTCTGATTTGACAAATAGTAATATGTGCAGTGAACTTATTCATTAAATAAATGAAGCTGTGTAGAACGTATGACACGTGGTCTGAGCTGTCTCAAGTATCTGGACTCAAATTACTTACAGCAAGCACATTTCATTTCATCTTAACAAAGACCTTAGTTTTGATTTTAGCAGGAATAAAGAGCAGTGGGATTTTTGACATATCTGGAAAACAGGGTTCTGATTCACTTTTTGTTTTACTCTGGTGCTGAAAAAACACAGTAGGGTTTTTATTAAGTAACCCAGAGTGGGCCATATGGTCTGGTGTATAAAGTACCTTTTCTTATAAGCAGTATCTTGTGAATCAGAATGATATAACCTGCAATGAGGAAATGCCCCATTATAGGCCGGTCTGCATGCCTCTGTGTCACACTGATTACCACAAAGTGCACATCAACACTTGCTGCACTAGTTAACTATATTAATGCTGTATTGTGAAAACAGGGCCCCCCCCCCCAGTTTCACTCTCCCACACACAATCAACCATACTTACAAAGACAACTATACCAGACTGGTTCCCACACTAAATAAATGTCCTCAACATCTCCTTTTCTTGCCTATTAAATAAGTGAAGATTAGATTCACATCTTAATGCCAGACATTAGTGTTACCCACACCCTTTCTTGCTAAATGATACCTGCTCTCTAGTGCCCCCCCGACCCCTGTACTGTCGAAGTGATGTTAAGGCATGACATGTAAGAATATAATCTGATGTCTGTTTTTTCCATTCTTGTAGTATTAAAATGGAATTAATGCACAAGATATTAGAATTATCTTTTGTGTATGGTGCCTCACCCTGAACCCTCTTCATTTAAAGTGCGCTTATGGCATGAGAAAATTATCCCCAGTTTATAGTGTCCCCTGATCTCTGTACTGTTAGTGTTTTTAAGGTATGAGAAAATTATCATTGGTACCTAGTGAATGCCCTGCCCAATATTTAGTCTAAATGCCAGGAGTGCCACATGGATGGCTAGTGGTTCTCCCTACTTCAAGTTGCAGGCCCTGCTCATTAGTCTAAGGGGATGTGGAAGTATGGCAGCCAGCCAAACTCACACACCCCAGAAACAGCCCCTCCAATCTACATTAGGCAGAGCTCCTCACTAACACTCTTCAAGAGAAACCTTGACGAGTGGATGGGAAACAGAAAGTTTACCCCGGGGATCATTTCAGTGGCTCTGCTGGACAGAGGCACAGGGAACTAATCTAAGGGGGCAGCGAAAGCCAACACATTCTGGCTAGCCTTATAAATGCCTTTGGGCAGATAGCCTAGTACCTACCTATGAACCCCTACCCAATGGTATTCATACACAAACTCACCCATTCATACCCACACACTCACCTCCCCCAACATTATCTTCAATGTAGTCACTCACACACATACATAAACTCACACGTTACCCCTTACATTCACTCAATAACACACGTACCTTGCCAATACACTTCCCTCTACTTAACTCTACCGAGATAGATGAACACAGTTTTTTTTTTTAATTATGATTATTTGGTTTTAAAACAATAATTAAACAATTCAATTATAAAACAAAATTAACTGTGTACATAGGTTCACAGCTGGATCAATGCATCAAAGTTACAAATATCAACAACAATTAATATTTTTCAAGCAAATCTTTAAGTTTAAGCCAAGATTTATATGAATGTGTAATATTAGAAGTTCTCAACTTTATAGTATGCAAATCACTATTGCAAACAAATGTTGCCATACTAATAAACTGAATAAAGGGGGAAATTTTACTTTTCCAATTTTTACTAATTACTTTTCTTGCTATAGCAAGAACTGACCAAAGAATAGGCACTTGGGTTTTTGGAATTATCTCAGGAATCAGAGCTTTAAATAAAACTAAAGATTTAGAAATATTACATATATTTAACCATAGTGCTTGAATGAAGTTATTACTTTCTTTCCAAAAAGGGGAAATTACTTCACATTCATATACCATATGTGTCTAATCAGCTATTGTTTCAGAATCAGATCTAATACAATGGTTTGAATATGTGAACTTTTGGAAAGAGGAAATGATGTTATTTAAATAGGGAGTTTAAAACGATGATGTAATTCCATTTATGGAAAAATCTATTGATAAACAAATAAAACTGTTAGAAACTATTTGTGTATGACTGGTGGGGATGCATTTATCATTTACTAATAATATTCCTTAATGCATTTGTTTCCATTTTGAATCATAAGATGAATTTATCCACAACATTATAATGTACACTATTGTTGAAGTAGCTTACAATTGAATATCATTTAATCTTTTCCACCATTATTCCAACCTTTACTGTGTCAATCAAAATATACTCTTGGTTTATTAAGATGCCAAAATTTAAGTAGAATTTTATTTATCTTCTTCATCAACTTTTTTGGTGGAAATTGTAATAAAGATTGTATAAAAAAATATTTTAGGTAGAATTACCATCTTTCTTCCATGGTAAAGAAGAATTTGTTCTAATTTGTAATTTGAATTTTAGTAACTTGGAAAAGCCTCTGGCTGCTGTCCGCTCCTGTCCCAGCGTCTTTTGCCTTTGTACCCTACTCTCCATTGTGCTGTTCCTGCACTATTCTCTAGGAACCTACCTACCTGGTGACAAAGGACCCTATCCAAATACCTGCGGTCTCATCTCACAGCCTAATATTCCCTGCACCCTCTCTCAAGGAAGCAAGAAATACCCTGCTCTCCATTGTGCTGTTCCTGCACTAGTCTCTAGGAACCTGCCTACCTGTTGAAAAAGGGCCCTATCCAAATACCTGCTGTCTCATCTCACAGCCTTATATTCCCTGCACCCTCTCTCAAGGAAGCAAGAAAGTATGTGGTTGTCTAAATCCTGCCAGCAAAGCTTACAACAGTAACTATTGCTTCAGGGTTTCTTAAGCACGCCCCGAGCCAGGACAGCAAGTAGCCTTTAGCCCCCCCTTCCTATCTACTCTGTAACCAGCACACCTCCTTTCCTTCATAGTAACCCCTTTTACTAGCAATTACTCCTTCCCTAGTTCTAAACCAGCTAGCTCCCATATAAAATTACCTGCTATAGTATATCTGTCCACCAGGTGGCACCCTTATCCCATCCTTTATCTCTTGCTTATACCTCTGTTTTCATCTTTCATTACATTACATTTCTTATGTCCTAGACCTGCTCTTAATTCTCTCACTTTACCCTTTACTTAAACTGTCTACACCCAGCTATTTCTCATAGAATCCTTACTCATCTCTGCTCTTACCCACTACTGACTTATCTAACGTACCTTCAGTAACCAGCATCGCTGATTGTTCTTCTTAAGCTGCTCCATTTCTTATTTCTGGCTCTAGAGTTTAGCTCCTTCAGACCTCTCCGCTACCTGACATCTCCCTGTCCCTAGGTTCTTATCTGTTTCAACTTTCTGCCATTCCAATTTCTCTTGCCTTTAGAACCTGTTTCACCTCCTTCAAGATGACCAATAGCCTTTTTAGGTGTGAATCGTCTCTTGCCCCTCCTGACTGTACCTGTTGTTCACCTTCTCCCCTCCCCTCTCCACCTTATATCCTCTGGAATCCCATAAATAACCATAGTCCTGTGTGGCGCCATCTTTAGCAACTTGGAAAAGCCCCTGGCTGCTGTCCGCTCCTGTCCCAGCATCTTTTGCCTTTGGTATGTAGTGTCCGTTTGATTTTGTTTGTCATGCCTAATGTATAAATGTTAAACTGAGAACTGTGTGCCTAATAGTCATCTGGCAATCTGCAGCTGTTTGTGTTATTTTTGGCTGTTTGTTTTAAGCCTGTAATGGCTATTTAGAATTATGCTACCCACGTGGAGCCACTTTGAGCATGCTGTGCAGTAGCTCATTTGTTTGTCAAGCCATTGTCTAAATGATAAGCAGAGAACTGTGTTCTAATAATCATTACTTGGTTTGCAACAAGTTCTTCTTATCCTGCTTGTTTTATGCATTAAATGGCTATATTGAAATTTGTTACACACATGGAGCTACTCTAAGCATTCTCTAGCACTTTAGAGTCCTAGGTGCTTAATCGCTAATGCGATCAATATCTTCTTGTTTTTATCAATATAACAGCAAGTGGGCCTCGGGTATTTAGTGGTTTAAACGCTAATGAAAACAGAGATATAATTTTTGTATTTTACTACAATGACAAGAAGGTCTTGTGTATCTGGAAACTGCTCATAACAGCTATATAGCGGTCTGCCAACAGAAGAAGCCTATCCTAGTAGTTCTAACGCTAATAGCAACAGAGATACTATCTCTGTATTTTACTATAATAGAAAGGGGGTCCTAAGGATCTGGAAACCGCTCCTTGTAGCAATAAAGTGTACTACTAGTAGGAGAAGACTTGCCTCATCCCTCTTAAGTATCTGGCCTCTGGTGGCTTGGCTTCACTCCTGCAAGGTCTTTATAGTACCAGAAAGCCCTTCTAATCTTGAAATACCCACGTGGAATGCTGTGGTATCCTGCAGTATCTAGAGAGTGCTCTGCCACTAAATGCTAGAGATAATTCACCCTTTTAAACTGGCATGCAAGCCTAGTGAGTGAATGCTTAATTGTTAAATGCTAAGCAACTAATCTCATTGATAATAAATGGCATGCTAGCCTGTGCTTCTATATATTTAGCGAGGGACAGGCTACGCTGAGATTTTTAGATTTTTACTGATATCGAATGGCCAACAACCCTTGCAGAGTTGCATTTCTGACATTTAGCCCCTAGAAGTGAATTATATCCTGCAGAAACTCCCTCAGTTACTTAGTGATAAAACCAAGGTCCAATGCTAACCTATTCACTGGGAACCTCCATTATTAAGCATCTGTGCTCACATGTACTTGGAGTAGACTTTGACTCATTTACTGAGGCACTCGTTCTGCCTGCATTAATTGAGCTACCAGTGGGTAACAAACTCGAGTAGCTGTCCCTGTTAACTGCTGCATATTACTACTCAATTGATTGAATAGTGTAATATATGTTATATTTTCTAAGGTGTTGATCCTATCTGGACCAATGTTTTGTGCAGATTCCTATACAGTTGAGTCAAGGCCTGCCTGCTATCAGTCCTAACTCATACCTGGGGATTCTATTCTGAAATCCTATAATTTTCCATGCAATTTTTCTGATAGATGGCAATCCAGTTATACATATGCATTACAAACTTGAATTATAGCTTAAAGCTAAAGTGTGGTTTGCAGTCCTAAGTGTCCAGCTACATTATAGTATCACAGAACTGCTAGCTTATATGTGATTCCAATAGCTGCTATTAATGATAAGGGAATGTATATATGCTTATTGTTTTATTTTTTGTCTTCATGAAAGCTTTTTGCTATATTGCCAAAACTACCTCACTATGTGCTAACTCTTGTTTCTGTCCACCACTTTGTCTCTCTTCTCCCTTAACTACCCTGCTCTCCATTGTGCTGTTCCTGCACTAGTCTCTAGGATCCTACCTACCTGGTGACAAAGGACCCTATCCAAATACCTACTGTCTCATCTCACAGCCTAATATTCCCTACACCCTCTCTCAAGGAAGCAAGAAAGCATGTGGTTGTCTAAATCCGGCCAGTAAAGCTTACATCCTTAACTATTGCTTCAGGGGTTCTTAAGCACGCTCCGATCCAAGACAGCAAGCAGCCTTTACCCCCCTCCTATCTACCCTGTAATCAACATACCTCCTTTCCTTCATAGTAATCCCTTTTACTAGCAATTACTCCTTTCTTAGTTCTAAACCAGTTAGCTCCAATATAAAATCATCTGCTATAGTATATCTGTCCACTAGGTGGCACCCTTATCCCATCCTTTATCTCCTGCTTATCTCTCTGTTTTCATCTTTCATTACATTACATATCTTATGTCCTACACCTGCTCTTAATTCTCTCACTTTATCCTTTACTTCAACTGTCTACACCCAGCTACTTCTCATAGACTCCTTACTTATCTTTGCTCTTACCCACGCCTGACTTACCTAAATTACCTTCAGTAGCCAGCATTGCTGATTGTTCTTCTTAAGCTGATCTATTATTTATCTCTACCCGCTCCGTTCACCTTGCGGGCTCACTCCACTCCCCTACACTTACCCCAATTCCCACCCACCCCAGGGGTCCTACTCTTATACTACTTTACCACACCCCTTCCTCTTCCCACCAATCACAGGGAGCTATACCATTGGCCATTAAACTCCTATTCCCTCTTTCTCTAGCCACTCCCTATCTCTCCCACTACACCCTTCACCTCTCCCTATCCACATCTAGTATACTTCTGTGCCTACCACAAAAAACCTAACAACTAACCCATCCAAATGAATAAACCACCCACCCCAGCCCAGTTATAGCTGTTACTCATACTCATACTTCTACCACCTTTAACTTGAGCCTACCTGTTTACCTCCTATGAACACCCATTATGTCCACACCTTCACTACCCCAATAAGCTAACTACCTCTCCTTCTCTACCTATCCTCACTAACCATATAAGCATAACATCTACACCCAGCTATCTACTTGCAACATATCATAAAACAGTCCAAATTAGATATAACTCTCTCAATACCAGAAGATCTCTAAACCTAAACAGTAAATTCCCAAATCCTAGATGTCGAATACAACTCCTCTCATTAAAAGATGGAGACATTCAGCCAAACCCAGGCCCAACAATGGCTACTACCACACAACTCCTCAACCCCAACCCCTCTACTATTCATTCCCTTACCAAACCTCCAAACTCACTCTTTATAGCTCACCTCAACATACGTAGCATAAATAACAAAGTTGCACAACTCCATGCTCTCTTGGAAGTTTACTCCTTTGACATTCTGTGTTTAACATAAACTTGGTTAAAACCTATAACTAAAGACAATGAAGTCATCCCACCCGGATATCATATCTTGAGACTTGACCGTGCAGCCAAGAACGGTGGGGGGATAGCTATCCTATTTAAATCAGAGTTACAAATTACTACCTCTGACTATAAACCACCTCAAGACTCTAATGCTGAAATCCTTATTTCCAAACTTCAACTTAACACTTTAAAATCCATTTATATTATTTCTACCTGTCTATCTCCTGATAATAACAGTGTCACCTTAGAAGATATCCTTTGCTGGCTATCTCAAAACTTCTCCCAAGAAACCATAATCCTAGGTGATTTTAACATTGATTGGAAGTGCTGTAGCAGTAGCCACCCTACCACCCATATTAACCTATTTGGTTTCTCTCAAACCATTACCTCCCCCTACCAGGATAAACAAGCCTAATAAGAAAGAAAGTAGCTTAGATTGGATTCTCATAAATAATCATCTCCAGACATATGAAGCTGGAACCCTCCCTGATGATGTAAGTGACCACTCACCTACATCATCAGGCATAAGACCAATCTACCCATCCCAACCACATTCAGGACAATTAGGCCCAAGAAAAACTTTAACCCTGATCTCTTCCAAAGCGAACTTAGATCATGTAACTGGTCTCCCTTAAAATATCTCCCACTGGAGGAAGCTGTTAATTACTTTAATTCTAATTTCCTAGCCATACTAGACCACCATGCACCAACCCGATCTATCAGAATTTGGATTAAATCTGCCCCATGGCTTTCAAAAGAAACTAAGCAAAAAATCCATCTTAGAAATAAATGCTGGACTAAATGGCGAATTACTAAAACCCTGTAGACCAACAAAACTTCAGACAGCTGAGAAATGACACTAAAATAGCTATACAGTCTGATAAAATAAACTACTACCTATAATTCCAGCAGTCTCACCATAATAAACCACAAAAATTCTGGGCAAGTATTAACCAACTACTACACCCAGGTCAAGCCATTACACCAAACCCACAAGGCACAGACCTGGAGCATCCCAAGCATACTGCCAATGCTTTCAATACCTTTTTCACTGAGGCCATTCAAACACTTGCCAGCCAGCTATCACCTCATAGCTTAACTATACCTAACTCTAACACAATCCCACCTCCTCGATTTCTCTTCCAGCCAGTCCCAACAACATATTTTCTCACCCTCATTTAAAACTGAAACCATCTTGTCCTTCAGCAGACCAACTACCCGCTGAATATCTACAAAAGGCAGCCAAATCCATTGCCTATTCCATTTCCATTCTGATTAATAGAATCATCAGTGAAGGACACATCCCTAGCATCTGGAAATTCTCCCATATTATCCCCCTTCATAAGGGAGGAAACTACCGAATTCCCCAACTACCATCCCATAGCCCTACTTTCTCCTTTGGCAAAGATCATGGAAAAATGCATCCACAGGCAATTGCTAGACCACCTAATCCAAAATGACTTGCTTTCCAGCTGTCAACATGGATTCAGACCTTTCCACAACACTACTACTGCCCTCCTTTCCTTTACTGGTTATATTAACAAAATCTGTTACTATAATATGCTTTCCTCTGCACTGTTCATCGATCTGTCCAAGTCTTTTGATATGGTAAATCACCAGATACTTATAAACATCCTCAAATCCCTGTCACTAGATGCACTCACTATAAAATGGTTCCAGTTGTACTTAGATAACAGACAACAGGCTGTGCTATGGCATAATACTCTATCTACCCACCTGCCCATTAACCTTGGTGTCCCTCAAGGGTCCATATTAGGACCCCTCCTTTTTTCTATATTTATCAATGACCTTCACCTAGCAATCCCTCAGGCTACATGCATACAATACACAGACGACTCCACACTAATATGCTCAGCCACATCTACATCTGAACTCCACTTATCCAAAAGGTGTTTAATACAGTAGAACAATGGTTTACACAATGCTGCCTCCTCTTGAACCCCCAAAAAATCAACTCCTCCTCTTTACTGCTACTCATAAGTCCTCACCAATAAATTTCACAGTAACATCCAATAATGGTACTCTCATATCTCCAGATCCAACTACCAAACTACTAGGTATCACCATAGACAGCAACCTTAACTTTGGCACCCATATCAATAATACTCTAAAAACTGTTAACAGAAAACTAGGCTCTCTCTGCAGGATCAAACCCTTCCTTTCTCCCGCAGCTAGAATAACTATTGCTCACACTCACCTAATCTCTACACCCCCTCTATGCTTCATCCATATATACTAATCTATCTAAGAATAACCTCAACAAAATGGAAAACTCCTACGATAACATTGCCAGATTTCCCACAGGCAACCTATTTAGAACTCACCATTGTTATAATCTAAAACAGCTAGAATGGCTTGAACTACAAAATCAGCTTAAATTCCACCAACTGACTATTGCCCATAAGACCCTTTACGTACCTTTCAATACTCCAATATTACCTACCCTCATCCTCCCCTATAATAATCTTAAGACCTTATGATCATCACATAAATGTCTAGTAAATATTTGTAAATCTAAAAACAGGGCTGGGGACTCTCTCTTCTCTAATACTGTTGGAAGATCCTGGAACCGTCTTCCCAGTGAACTTTCTTCACTTTCCTCTATATCACTTTTCAAAAACAAACTGAAACGTTTCCTCAGAACACACTGGTTATGCCCCTGTACTAAACCTGACTAATTAACTTGCTCTTCTCTCTAGGTTCTGCCTACCCTCTACTTCTCATTAAAAAGTCCTATTTTCCTTAATAACACCAACACCTTTTCCTTCTAGATAATGTTACTTACATCTTCTGGGGATACTTATTATTGTGACAATTTTTTATTAATATAATTATACAATAAGCTGCCTTCTTTGTTATATTATGTATTGTACCTGCATTTTGCACCGTGTTATGAATTCTGCCCTCTTTGTTAATTCTGTATTGTACCTGCAATGTGCACTGTATTATGAATTTTGTTTTCACGGAGCTTATCTCCCCAGGCCTCTACTGAAAAAGGACATATATCCAGTTAGACTAGACCAGTCAACAAATGTAAAATAAAAATAAAATTGTAACTAAATTTAAAATGTTATCAACAACCTCTTGAAAGTTTGTTCGTATCATTTATTTACTATTAGACATAATGTTTATACCAAGGTATTTAATTTGAATTCTATTCCAATTGAAGTTAGAATAGGATGTATGATTTTTATTTTTTTATTAATTTATAATGTACTTGTTTTATTATGATTAAATCTTACTTTTGAGATTTCTTCAAACAGATTCGTAGAACTGATTATATGTTCTAATGGAGTCTCTACATTTCCTATAGTTAGAAAAAAATATCATCAGCAAAGAGTTGAATCTTCAGTTTGAAATCTTTTATTTTGATATCATTAATGTTCTTATTGGATCTAATACTATTAGCAATGGTTTCTATAGCTAATGCCAAAAGTAAACATGATAATGGACAGCCTTATTTTGTGCCTTTTTGGAATTTAAATGAATTAGAAAGAAAATAATCTATTTTAACATAAGCACAAGAGTTGTAGAACATAGAAATTAATGCAATTAGCTCAGGTGAGAAATTGTTTTAAATAGGTATGGCCAGTTAACTTAGTCAAAAGCCTTATCTAAATCAAGACTAATCATACAAAGTTCTTTTTTATTTGTATTTGCAGAGTCTATTAATGTGTTCATTCTTATTATATTATTTTGTACTCGTCTATTTAAAATAAACCTGTTTGATCATTGTTAAATTGTTTAGGTATATGTAGATTAATTCTGGTAGCTAAAATGGACAGAAACATCATATAGTCCACATTTAAAAGTGGAATGGATCTGCATGATGAGCATTTTGTAGGATCTTTATCTTGTTTTAAAATAGGTGATATAAGGGAATATTTCCAAGATGCGAGGACTTGAGCATTTGTTTTTTTTTTATTTTTCTGTAGACCTTATCTAATATTTTAACTGCATCATCCGATAGTGTTTTATATAGTTCTGGTATAAGACCATCTGAACTCGGTGTCTTCTTATTTTTAACTTTTTTATGTGATCTTTTATTTCTGTTAAAGTAAATGGTCTGTCTTTTTTATTTGTTTACTTATTTTATTATTTATATTTTCTCTTAGAAAAGTTTCAACTATACCATGATTATCTAGGTTATTTTTATTATTATTTATATTTTCACAAAATATTTTAAGCCCTCAAGAATACCTTTAATATCTGTACTTGTTTCTTTTTTATTTATATGTGTTATAATATCTTTCATATGATTTAGTTTATTCATTTTCTTTGATCTAAGAGTAGGGTTTACTGAATATGCCTGAAGTTTAAGTATTTTCCAGGTTTATTGAGATGTTGTGATTTAGAATCTTAACATATTTTGTATTTATGTTTTTAAGTTCAGACTGACAGATAATGTCATTTAGTTTCATATTTAACTTTAGTGTGTCTATTTTGACCTGTATTATATTCAATTCTTTGTCCCGTTCTCTTGTTTTACTAATATACCAGCTTGTAACTCTTCCATTTAACTACACCTTTAGTGAATCTCACAGGACAATGACAGATATTTCACCCTTCATGTTTATTTCTAGGAAATGTTTGATCTCTTTAATATACCAATCCTTGAATCCTTTTATTTTAATAATGTACAGTGGTAATCTCCTGTGATGTATTAAATTGTCAGTTTTTAAAGTAATATTAAAGATTATAGCACTATGGTTTGCCAATGGACAAGAAAGTATTGAAACTTCTCTCATATGTGATAACAAGTTGTTTGAGACAAAAATATTATCAGTATTTGTTTGTGTTCCACATCTGTATGAGTAATGGGCAAATTGAAGTGAGTTTGTTTTCCTTAGCTCATATACACCATTTAAATTCATTAGATTTACAAAATTTAAGTGTTTGGCTGAATAACTGATTTTCTGCTTTCTATCTGCAGTGAAATCTTTGTCTGATAAGATGCAATTAACATCACCAACCATTATGATTTCACCTTTCATTTAATAGGCTATAGTCTCTAAACAATTTTTGCACCTTTAGCCCCAACCCCTGGAATCCATTAAGAGTTCACCAATTTATATAGTTTTCTGTTCCACACAATTATAACAATGCTTAACATACCATTTTTATGAACATAGACATATTTTACTTTAGGCATTAATGTTGAGTTCTTCCATAAAGTGAGTATGCCTCTTCTTTTAGATCAAAAGCCAGAACCTGCTAAAATCAAATAATTCTTTAATGAAAGTTTATTTACATCTTTATTAAGTAAACATGTTTCCTGTAGAAATACTATTTGAGCTTTATATAATTGCAAGTATTTGAACAGTCTCCCTGTCTTTATTGGATTATTCAATCCATTAATATTAAAAGATATGCATTTAAAATCAGACATTTTATGAGAGAAAAAACCCAGGTATAATAAAATCACATTTATGTACACAACTTATTATATGCTTTATATATAATAATATGAAATCTTCAGCTATAGACAAAAGTTTTGAAACAAATAAAAAATGACCTAATGATGTAATCCTAAAACATTTTACCATGGAATAATGTATTCCTAGTTTTTTGAAAAAAGATGAAAAAACTATCTCTCAAACTCTTATTAATGCTTCTGATTCATATTAAGGTGCAGTGTCTATATTATAAGAACAAATGCTTAAAATAATGAGTACATGTTTATTGATACCTTCTAAGTTTATGTTCTTATAACCGAAAACTCTAAATGTCTAACTCTGTCATTTTGAAGAAACATAGTCGGCAAACATACGCAAAAGCAACGTCTGACCTAAACATGTTGATATTTTTTATTTTTTTCTTCAAGTACACTAAGTAAAAGTAATAGGTTTAAATAATATTTAATATTACCAAGACAACATAGTAATATAATTAAAGATGTAGTTGTAACAGATAGATTCCAAAAAAAACATTTATTTACTGCACACGTAATCTGTAATTATGTATTACTGCTATAAAACGTACTGAGTAGTCAAGTGTGTATTAAACAAATTGAGTTCACTAGGGTGGATTTATCTAAGTTAAAAATACACTCATTTATTTATGGATAAGTTTAATTTATTTACTTTAAAATTTAGACTGAATGTAGGTTATGTGGATTAACTTATGCATTATGTGTGTTGCACATATATATTCACTATGGCACTAGGGGAACGGTGTTGGCCAAACAAAATTTTCGATAATTTGAGTTTCAACATTATAAGCGTTCACCTAAAAGAACCTTTGCTTAAAATGTGTTGATAACGATGTACTTGACATTTTAAGTGTTTGTTCTTATAATATCGACCCAATGTGTTTACCTCTCAACTCTTTTAAAGCAAGAAATCTTCAGAAAGCCATAAATAATAAGGGACAAAGGCAGCAAAAATATGGACACTTTTAAAGTATTGCTCTTACAAACTTAGAAAATTGATAGAATAACAGATTTTGCATTAGCATGAATTTTCTGAACGGTATGGAGTCTGAAACTGAAATGGCTTTAATTATTTTCTGACATCAAACCTCAATGATTTGCCAATGATTTGCCAGTGATTTGCCAGAAAACCACATTTTTTATGAGAAACAGACCAAAAATATGAGGCAAAAATCTGGACATTCTACAAAAATCTGTACAGTTGAGAGGTAGGTATAATGTGTCTTAAATTTTTAGTATGGATCATCTTAAAAAAGCCCATCAATGAGTTATTATGAATAAGAAAAGTTAAACAGGTATTTAGAATTTTTATTATAAGTTGATCAAACTGACTATGTCTACAATCATCTTTCCCTGTACTTCACATTATCTCTCTGGTCTACCATAGGGAATAAGTGTTGTTATTTTTATATGTATTGATTGGTAGGTCAGGTGATTTATATTTTTTCTATTTTATTTACTATATGTATAGTTGTTCATTGGATCATAAGTTCATAAATTAGTACCAGACTAATTGCCATTGTGGTACATTCCAAGCCCTGCCAGTTACCTCATGTGAGAATGAAACCCTGCAACTTATCCCTATAAGGTTAATACAGCAACCAATATGCCAACCTCCTACCCTTGTTAACATATTTATATTCTGTAACAACATACATATTTACTTATTCTGATCTCTTTATATTTCTTTGTATAATATGTCTTATACTATTACTATATTCCTAGGTTTTATATTTTAGCTATAATCGTAGTGCAGAATATTGTATAACAGAACATGTATATTTACCCTTATTTATTTGATACTCCTTAGTCTATTATTACTGTTAGAATCAGTCCTATTTTTCTGTAAATGTTATGTCTAGCAGTATCTGAAAAAATATCTGAACATTCTTGTCATTTAATATCCAAATGTTCCATAATAATTTGTTTTGAGATATTAAATTTTGTCATCATTAAAAAGAGACTGTAACAGAGAAACACAATCCTTTTTTTTATCAGAAATGTCTTTCTATAGGCTATTATATTAACTATCATTTATATTAACTATCATTTTGGTATACTTGCTTATTATCTAACTTGTATTCTTTTGACATCTTAGCAAATGATTCAAAATATTATGATTATTTACTTTTAGACCGGAAGAAGTAACCTGGACAGTTTTTACAATTTCAAATTCCCACAGAATCACGAAAGTGCGCATGACACTGTTGCAAGTTGCTTTTCATAATAAGGGCTTGAAAATGAACAGTCCATCAGTTACAATTCACTTAAAAATGGTTTAATGTGAATCACAGCCACTTCTACATATCAATCCCTCAAACCACTCCAAACCACTAAAAAACAAGAAAAACATTTTAAAGTATTTAACCATTAAAAATCTTTTGTATTTAAAGAAATAGCATGTAATGATTCAGTAAGCACTATTTGTATGAGATGATTAATATAACATAGATTCTCATTTTTTTAAAGGAGACATTAAAAGAATGACAGCTATGTGTGATCCAGGTTTAAATTGTGTGAGCTTGAATGTCACTCTTAACTATTTGATACCATTCCAGTAATAACTTTTATATAAGTAAAACGCTATATTTTTTATAACATAGCATGTCTTTCTGAGTGCAATTGCATGTCAAGTATACTATCAGTAGTTCATTACTGGACCATTTTAAGAACCCAGAATGTAACTTAACATGCCTCGTGATTTGTTGCATCTTGTTTTATATGCAGCAGTACATTACTCAACTATGCCAAGATATCAGAAAGTGCGTCACCTAACATAACTTTCATCATAATAATTGTGACAAAAGGAGATACTGCCAGCACAGGTAGCTAGAATTTTGTAAATAATTTTATGTCATCGGTGAATATCAAAATGATTTATACAAGATGGTTGTGTTACAAATGTATTACAACTGTATATCATGTGTATATCAAACTGCTCTGTACAGATGTTTGTGTTGAAAAGGTATTTGGAAAAGAGCTGTGTTTAAAATGTATCCACAGTGTGCCCTGCTGGAAGAGAACAGAAATGTACATGCACTATTCTAACTGTTTAAATGCATATATTTTAACAGGGGAATCTGGGACACAGGAGGTTAACCTGAGTCCAGTAAACTTTAGAAAAATATTTTAAATTAAATCATTTTATAGGCTCCACCATAAAGGCTATACCATAAAGAGGCTATCCCTCAAGTTTTCAATGCAGCTAGAGATGCAAGGTCTATACTAAGAAGCTTTCTGTCTTGTCCTTGGAGTGATCTAATTGCTACTTTTGAAGCAGGAAGGAATGCAATTGTTTTATGACTTCCAGCATCCACCAGATATCTCAGAAAAGCCCTTGTCTATATATTTTTAAAGGTAATTGCTAAATGCTGCCAGTTTCTAGCAATGGGGGTTTTGGCCTGTGAACTAGATGTCAGATGATAAGAAATTATGTAATTCTGCAAGTTATCCCAGCAGTAATATTTTAGATATTAATTTCAGAAGTCTCTTAGTGAGACAGAGCATTCTGTATTCACTCTTGGACCTGACGACAACAACAAGAAAAAAATTCACCACAGCTCAAATGAAGTAAGTTTCTAGGGAGCAGTATAATTCTCTTAGATTAAGTCAGGAATATAATAATGCTTAGTTTAGATGTTTTTCTTTATTTCTGTAAGCCTGTTCTGTAATGTTATTTTAAATATTTCCTGTGGTTTTGAACTCTGATGTTACTGTGAATATATATTTAGTAGTGACTTGTTATTTTATTATTTATTATTAAATATATTTAAACCTTTCATTGTGGCTGATCTCTGTAGAGATATTTACGTTTTGAAAGTACTTTCATATTTATTTAGTGACACTGTATGGGCTACTCTTAATAGCCTTACTCTTGGTCAAACTACCATTTGTATTAGTATTAATATTACCTAGTAAGATTTGGACAACTTTTGTTAAGGGCCTTAAAGCAGTTGATAAGGAGTGACTGGTGGCAGTTATAGCCTGGTAGAAGGGAGCATAGCTACTAAACCTGTGCCAGCCTTTCTCAGGTGTGTGTGTGAATCAAACCTCAAATATTTTGTGTGTGTGTGTGTGTGTGTGTGTGTGTGTGTGTGTGTGTGTGTGTGTGTGTGTGTGAGAAACTAGGCAGGGACATGAAGCACTGGTTGGACAGAGAGAGTGCTGGAGATCTTGGCTTGTACACTCAGCTGAGATCACAACTTTATAGCTGTGCTAATGGGGAGTCTTATTGAGGATCTGGAGAAAGACTTTGAATACAGCCCCAAACTGACAGTGGTCTCTTTGTGCTGTTAAGAGAAATTGCACTTGATGCAGAGAGCTGCAACTGGAAATACTGTGTGTACTTGTTATCCTCTCACTGAACATCCCCCACTGTTGCCAGTGGTGAGGATTGATGCTTCTTGATTACTGATCCAGAGGAGGGTCATCACATTTGGTTGGCAGTGGTGGGATCACCACATCATATTTGGTGAACAGTGGTGGGATCACCACATCACATACTGGGATTCAGGGGTGTGGATTTTGATCTCCTGTAGCCTGTAAACAGTGGTCACCAAAGAAGGTGTTTGTACTCTCAAGCAGCCACGTGGTAGATATTGAAAGTTTCATATCACAATAAGTTTTTTTTGTTAGCTTAGTTAGTCAGGGACAGCAGGCAAGGATGTCAACAGAGGATTATGGCAAGCTGAGAAGGAACCAGTTGACTGAGATGTGCCAAGTCAAAGGACTGGGACATGTCAACCTGACTAAAGGAGAAATTATTGCAGCCTTAACCACAGCTGCATTACAAACCAGCAACCAGGAGGACAATTAGGCTGGCCTTGGGGATGTACTACTCTCAGAAAATTGACAGTTCAGCTTTGTCGCAGGCGACTTAAAAATCTGTCTGTAGTTAAAGAGTCTTGAACTAGAGGCCAAATGTTTAGAACTAGAATCATCAGAAAGACTGTGGCATTTGGAAATCAAAGCAGAATCAACAGAGAAACTGCAACATTCGGAATTAGAATCAGCAGAGAGACTGAGATGTCTGGAAGCTGAAGAAAATGACAGGCAGAGTCAATATGAATAGGAGATGCTGACTCTTCGTCAGGGTCATGGAGGTAATGGGAAGGGAATAACTGAACTTCAGAAGAAATAAAAGTCAGTAAATTTCTTCCACAATTTACAGAGGTGGTTAATTTTGATAGTTTTATTCATATGTTTGAAAGGATATGTAAACAGTATAATGTTGACCAAGGACTCTGGGTATGGTCGGTGATGCCCCTTACTCCATGGTAAAGTTGTAACTGCTGTTTCTAAATTATCTGATACTGACTGCTTAAATTATAATGCAGTTAAAAATGTTTATTACAGTTATTTAAGTTAACACCTGAAGCTTATAGAAAAAAAACTTTATGGGTATAGACACAAGGCAGATGAAAGTAGTGTGTGAACATATTGCTGAGTTAAGCACTTAAATTTATAGGTGGGTGAGTGGGTGCCAGGTCACCACTTTTGAAGGTCTGGCAGACCTTTTGGTGAGGGAACAAGCCCTTAGCACTTTGCCTGAGGACATGAGAATCTGGTTGATAGATAGAGAATGCAACACCACAGAAGAGTTGGGAAAAAGGGAGACCTATACCTAGCAAACAGATCATCACTGCACAGGAAAGTGATGCCCAGTGCTGCACATGGGTATAAGGTAACCCATGGTAGGCAGCCAAAACTGCTCCAACAGAGTCTGCCAGTAACAGGGGAAGCCACTAGTTCAGGTACACAGCCAGGATCAAGGGTTAAATATTTTAAATGTAACCAGTGGGGCCATGTAGCATATGGATGTCCATGGAGGCAAGGTAGGGAACAAAAGGTAGGAAAGTGAGCAAGTGGGATGCCAGTGGTAAGTTGTCTGGAGACCAAATGAGTACCAACTACCACAAGAATTGATATCCTATCTTTGTATATGGGAAACACGCCACTGCTAAGAGAGACACAGCCTCTGACCTAAACATGGTGAAGTCTGCAATGGTTAAAAGGAGCACTACTCACTTGCGGTCTACTCCAGTCAGAGCTTGAGGGACCTCATTCCAAATACCTTTGGCTAGGGTTCACCTTGACTGCATGGTTGGAAAAGGAAGCAAGCAAGTAGGTGTGTTTGAGGATATCCCTGCAGATGCCCTGATAGGGAATGATTTTGATAATGCAGGACCTTGTGTGTGTGCAGTTACACTCAGTCAGGCTTGGAGACAGGCATGTTGGTCTGGTAGCCTGGAGGGAGCCAGATAGACTGCACACTTGAAGTGAGGACTAGTGAAATGGCTACTTCAGGGAGGGAGCTACCCTGTAGCAGTGAGAATCAAGGTGAGCCACAGCTTTTGGTAGGTACTGATGTTCCCTTGGACAGAGTGACTGCAAGGACAGAGCTGAGCAGTAGTACCTAGGCTGACAGTGAGGCACCATTGTCAGGGAATACAAGGCTTCCTATGGAAGGGGAGCTGGGAAGGGTTACAAAGATAGAGTTGACACAGGCTCAGCTTTCAGATCCTACATTACAAGACTTGAGGGAGGTTGCTGGGGTAGTGCCTGTTTCTCAAGGTAAAGGGGAATCTGTATACTGGACAAAGGGTTACTGTATAGAGAGTGAATTCCCTGAGGGAGGGCTAGAGGGTGAGGTAATACAGCAGCTGGTAGTGCCCAGAGCCTACCATCTGGCACTTCTAGCCATAGCCCATGACATTCCCTTTGCAGGTCATATGGGCATAAAGCATACAAAGAGACGTTTTATGCAGAACTTTTATTGGCCTGGGATTTCCAGGGATATAACAGGGTACTGCAGGACCTGTGAGCAGTGCGAAAAAGTAGGTGTGGCTCATCACTTTACACTTAGAAGTCAAGCAAGGCAGGTTAGTTCATTTAAGATGCTTTATTATATCCATTTTGATATAATAAAGCATCTTAAATGAACTACCCTGCCTTGCTTGTCTGGGTAGTTCATTTAAGATGCTTTATTATATCAAAACACATCACAATGGATACCAGCATCAGTAACTATAAACAAACTGATTAACAGATGGAGCTTACACACATGCATGCTTACATCTCAACAGCTAACTACAGAATGGCACTCTGTCCCTGCACATGCTCAGTAATCATTACACTTACACTGATCTACATCCTCCCTCTTAAGGAAAAGATGGCCCTTTATCAAAATAAGATTACAGTTAGGCATACATCAGTATAGATAATCAGACAAATAAACTCAATGCTCAGGTTGTTCGTATTGTCCATGTCCAAGTCACTGTATATCTGGAACATGGTCTGTAGATTCATCCAGATCTTGTGACACAACCATCAGGACTGGCCTTAGCAACAAGGGCAGGTTTCAGTGAACAGCTCATCTCAGGAACTTCAGAATTCATCACAGAAATGGAAATGTTCTTTGGAACTTCTTCTGGAACTGGAACACTGGATAACTCACTCTGAGATAAGGAGTCTTTCTCACGGGCCATCTGCTGTGGTATAGGCTCAGACACTGGTATCAAATGCTTCCAATTCCATCTAAAACCTGTTCCTTGTGATTCCACAATGTACGATCTCAGCTCTGGGCAGATGTCTTCATGCCTCCAATCCAATAATAACCTTTGGACATTTGCATTCTTACCACTTCTTCTCGTAATGGATTGAGCAGTTTACTGGTCTTATCATAATAGGACTTCTGGGTTAGATGCTTCTTCAACAGATTGGCTTTCACTAACCTGTTGTTCTTGACACATGGAACTAACAATTGACTACTGATTGGTAATGTGGTTCTGGTTTGTTTTGACAGAAGTCTCTGAGCAGGGAACTGAGATGTTTATCATGAGGAATGTTTCTGAGATTCAAGAGATTCAGAAAAATATCACTATTGTCTCATTTCAACTTTTCCAGTAACTGTTTTGCACTTTGAACTGCGCTCTCTGCCAAACCATTTGACTGCATATACTCTGGGCTACTCATGACATGAGTAAAGACCCACTCTTTAGCATATCATTTGAACTGTTGGCTTGTAAACTGCATGCCATTGTCAGAAATAACTTTGTGTGGTGATCCATGCAATGCAAAATGATACTTCATCTTACTAATGATGTTACTAGATGCTAGACTGGGAAGTAGGTCAATCTCAAACAAATAGGAGTAAGAGTCTACTAACACAGAGTAATGTTGATCATTCCACTCAGAAATGTCTGTAGCTACCGTCGACCAAGGTAGTTTCGGAATGTGTTTCAGGTGAAGTGATTCTTTCTGTTGATGTAGGTTTTTACTATACATACTAAACAAGATGAAAGTACTCTCTCAATATATTGTGACATTGAAGGCCAAAACACTAGTCCTCTCACCCTTCTTTTCGTGGAGTCTGCTCCTGGGTGGCCTCGATGTAAGATAGTGATATACTCCTGTTGCAAGCACTTTGGAACAATTAGTTTTGGACCTTTCATAATGATACCGTTGTCAGACAAAATCATATCTCTGTATGGAAAATAAGGTTGCACTTCTGGAGGTAAAATAGATTGCTTTGATGGCCATCCTTCTTTGAGAAAATGGTTGAGCTTCTGTAAAACTGGATCTGCGTCATCAAGATGTGTGTATGAAAAATTTCTCACTTTCTTGACTTCAAAATCAAATTGCTCATTATCATGTTGTTCAGTGGTACTGCTAGATAATCTGGATAACGTGTCAGCAAGATAAAGACGTTTGCCTTTCTTGTAGACAAGATTGAAAAAATAATTTTACAATTTCAACATCATGCTTTGCAATCTAGCTGGAGCTGAATGCATAGGATATCTTAGGATAGTGACAAAAGGATGATGGTCTATTTTGATCTGGTTAGGTCTACCACACACATAATCATTGAAGTTGAAGCATGCAAACACAATTGCCAAGAGTCCTTTCTCTGTCTGAGCATACTGCATTTCAGCTTGGGTAAGAGTTCTGGATGCATAAGCAACAGGTTGACCCTCTTGTAAAATGACTGCACCAAGACCAAATTTTGAAGCATCACATGAAAGAGTAACTGGCTTGTGGACGTCATAGTATCTAAGAGTAAGTGCACTGGCAATTCTCTGTTTCAGGAAATCAAATGCTCTCTGGTGCTGTTCTAAACAAAACCAAGATACATCTTAATGTTTAGCTCTGTGTGGTGCTGATATTTGACTCAAGTCTGGAATGAACTTTCCTAGGTAGTTAACCATGCCAAGAAAATGTTGCATGGCTTAAACATTGTCTGGAGCAGGCATCTCAAGAATGACTGTTTGCTTAGAAGGGTCTGGCCATAAGCAGGAACAGATAAATGAATGACCAACATAAGTGACTTCTTGGAGCTTGAATTTGCATTTCTGTGGATTGTGATTAAGATTCACTTGATGTGCCCTTTCCTGAACTTTTCTGAGATTTCTGTCGTGCTCACTTTCAGCATTACCTCCTACCAGTATGTCATCTACTAGAATAGCAGAAGGATACCCAGAAAAAAATTTGCCATATTGCACATTGAAAGCCTTCTCTTACAGAATTTATCCCAAATGGCATTCTCCGAAATCTGTACCTTCCAGACAGACTACTGAAAGTAGTGAGCAATGAAGACTTCTTGTCAAGCAAAATTTGCCAAAATGAACTCTTTACATTTAAGACAGAAAAAAACAGTGGCATTTGGCATCAAAGTTGCGACTTCTTTGACTGTGTGCATTGGATGAGGAGGTCTTTTCAGTGCCTTGTTCAAATCTCATGGATCAGTACATATTCTGATAGCAACTGAGCTTTTCTTATGAACTACCATCATGGAAGATACCCACTCATTCGGTGTTTCATCTGGACAAATTACACCTTCTTGTACCATTTTATCTAGTTCAGCTTTGACTCTGGTCTGCATTACTATTGGAACTTTTTTGGATGGCCTGATAACTGAACTGACATTTGGGTCTATATTCATGGAGTACACAACTGGAAGCTTGCCTAGTTTGTATTTGAATAGATGAGCATAGGTAGAAAAAATAGAATGGGTGAAATTAGAATAGTGGTCTTTTAAGCTACCATGGTGAAATTCCTTGTTAAATGAAAGCAGTCCCATTTTCAAAGTGTCTCTGAGGCCTAATAATGACTGGACATGCCTCTTGACCACATAAAATAATAAGTCGTAACTTCTACCTGCAGAGTAACATGAAAGCACTACTGAGCTTTTAGTTTGAATCTCCTCACTTCCATAAGCAACAAGCTTCACACACTTTGCCAAATCAAGCCTTTCACCAGCACTTACTGTAGCAAATATTTCTGCAGACATAACATTGCACTTGGAGCCAGTATCAGCTTTGAACTCTATGGGTTTGCCATTTAACCGAACAGTACAAAATACTTCATTCTTGGCCCATAAATCCACTGCATTAACTGTCTCATTAAGCACAGATACACCATCAACATAAAAAGAATGAGAATTTGGGTCATGACTTTCTAATTGATCAACTTGTTTCTTAAAATGATAGTGTTTAGTAAAATAATGAGTGCCCTTTGATTTACAAAATCTTTTGAAATTATTTCATTTATTATATTTGTGGAATTATTGACCAAAAGCTAAGCACTTTTCTCTTTTAGATTCATAACTGTTGCCACAATTCTGACAGTTGGCAATGAAACTATGTTGTGGCCCGCACTTTGAGTTTGCTGACTCACTCTTGTGCTAAACTGAGGCTGTGCAAACTCTGGAACTTGCTAGAAAGCTTTGAGGTTTACCAGTGGGTGTGGCAGAGACTACAGTTGCTGCCATATGCCTGGGCCTGTTCTTTTAATAACATGCTGCATACTATCTATTTGAGCTTTGCTGCAGTACTTCTAAAGCTATTCTCATGTGTAAGCATACTTGTGTGCTTTTCTGTGAGCTCAAATATCTGACAAATCTCAATGGCCTTATTCAAAGTTAAATCACTGTCACAAAGCAAAATCTTTCTCACAGCATCATCTTTAATATGACACACAAATCTATCCTTTATCAACTCATCTCTAAAATCACCAAATCTGCACATTTTAGCTTTATTTCTTAGGTCAGTTATATATGCTGCAAAAGTGTCACCGGGCTTTTGATCACTTGTGTAAAATAAGTGCCTCTCTTTTCCTTTCTATGGCTTCTGACCCAGCTAAATTAAGTAGAATAAATGCCTCTGCACAGTCATCTTTGTCAGAAAATGCAGCCTGTATGAAAATGTCATACTCTTGCTCAAACACTCTCCAGTTCTCAACAATATTATTGTGAAACACTAGTGGACCTGGTTTTCGAAATCCTTCAGCCATGCCAACAAAGTATGTGTGTTTGTGCATTCAATGAAAATATGGCCCATGTAATTATGTACAAAGTTGCCAATTTGCAGCTTGCAGTAACACACACATGCACAATAAGCTCTTCAAAATACTGTACTTTGTGAAATATGGTCTGAAATGACTGTATTTGCAAAATAACGTTACTGTAACACTGCACAACTGTGCGAACACTTCATACACTTCTGATAATTTGGATAGCCTAAGTTAATAAGAAAAGATAGATGCTTCACAAAAAAATGCGGTCATTTCTCTTTATTTTATTTGTTTTATTCATTTCATGCAATTCAGACTTTATTTCAGACATTTTCCGTAGTAATTTGATTAATTCTAATAATATCAGATATTTTGACTTCTTTTAATATTATTTAAGGAAGTCTGTGTGCTTCATTTCATATTTAGCAAATAAGAAATAACTCGAGCAAGTTTAACATTAGAGATTCGTTTCTGACCTGTTTTTTGCAGATTATGCATGTAGCAAGGATGGTCCACTTCTGCATATACCTCTTGAGGTCAAAGTAGAGAAACTGGAGTTCTTTCTGGGCATTAGATATGCTGTTTCTGACATCATGTCACTCATCCCTTTACACTTAGAAGACAAGTAAAGCAGGGCAGTTAATTTAAGATGCTTTATTATATAAAAACACATCAGGATGGATAGCAGCATTAGTAACTGCAAACAAACTGATTAATAGACAGAGCTTACACACTTGCATGCTAACATCTCAACAGCTAACTACAAAATGGCACTCTGTCCCTGCACGTGCTCAATAATCAATACACTTAGTACATGCCCACAGGAGGGTTCTTAAAGAGATATGTAGACTGATCTACAGTAGACAAGGCAGGAGACAAGGTCAAAGCTCCTTTGGTGCCATTGCCTGTGACTGAAAAGCCATTTCAGAGGGTAGCTATAGATATTGTCAGACCTCTGAGTACCCTAAGGTCTACAGGGAAGAAATATATACTAGTGGTAGTAGATTATTCTACCAGATACCCTGAGGCAGTGGCTCTGTCCTCCACTGAGGCAAAAAAAGGTGGCAAATGCTTAGTTAGAGATTTTCAGAAGGGTAGGTTCCCCAAAGGAAATATTGACTGACAGAGGTGCCAATTTCATGTCAGACCTGCTGGCTTGTCTGTGGGAGCACTGTGGGGTGAAGCACCTAAAGACCACCCCCAGACAAATGGTCTTGTGGAGAGGTTAAACTCTACACTAAAGACCTTACTATGGGCATTTACAGACCAGTTTAAGAGGGAGTGAGACAGATATTTGCCCCATCTGTTGATTGCTTACAGAGAGGTGCCCAAGGAATCCCCAGGTTTTTCACCCTTTGAGTTGCTGTATGGGCATAGGGTGAGGAGACTCTAGATTTGATTTGCAATGAGTGGGAGGGTGAGTGTAAATTCCACAAGAATTATGTTGTAGCATATGTCCTAAGCCTCAGGATAAGGCTCAAGGAACTCATGGGCTTGGCCCAGGAGAACCTGGTAGAAGCTCAACAGCAGAAAAAGGTCTGGTATGACAGGAATGCTTCAGCTAGAGAGTATGCTGTGGGGCATCAAGTTACAGTTTATTCCTGTCAGACACAACAAGCTGCAGGCAGCTTGGGAGGGACCATTCAATGTGGTAGGAGAAGTCAATGATGTTAACTACATGGTAGATATGTTAGGCAGTAGGCAGGGGCACAAACTTTACCATGTTAACATAATGAAACCTTACCATGATAGACAGATCCTGATGATAAGTATTTAGAGTAGAAGGCAAGAGGAGTCTGAGGGGGCTCTATGGCTACATGGAACCAGCCAGCAAAATCCCAGGTTACTATGGTGGAGCCTAGGGTTGCAGGCATATGATATAACAGTGCAACACCATAGTGAGGTCAACAATGTCAATGCAGATGGGAACTCAAGGCAGGGAATGGGGTAATATATTCCCACACAGGCTCAGCCCTCTCAAGCAGCATTTCTCAAGGGTCACTTGAAAAACTAGCTTAAGTCTTTGAAGGGGGAAGAAGTGTGACAAAAGGAGATACTACCAGCACAGCTAGCTGGTATTTTGTAAATAATTATATGTCATTGGTGAATATCACAATTATTTAAATCCCCTTGCTGTAGCTGCTTGTCCCGTCAGATGGAGTGCTCATACCTAAGATTCTCCTTTTAATCTACTTTTCCCTGGACCCCTGCCAAGCCAATTTCGAACTACTGGCCTGCAGTGCTCTTTAACAGAACCGGGCAACCTTGGAATAACTGTTATTTTCAAAATATACAGAAACTCCTCCTTTTAATCTACTTTTCCCTGGACCCCTGCCAAGCCAAGTTCGAACTACTGGCCTGCAGTGCTCTTTAACAGAACCAGGCAACCTTGGGATAAGTGTTATTTTCAAAATATACAGAAACTCCTCCTTTTAATCTACTTTTCCATGGATCCCCATTAAGCCAAGTTCGAACTACTGGCCTGCAGTGCTCTTTAACAGAACTAGGGCAACCTCAGGTTCAGTGTTATTTTCAAAATATACAGAAAGTATATTTTATCTATTGGACAAAATTAATTGCTAGCCCTTGTTTAATTTCTATTTTTTAATTAAAGCACTCCACCCTGGACATTAGTTTGCCCCCCCAATCCTCTACTTCCTAACAGCAGTCTCCCTTCGCATGCTGTTTTAACTATTTGAAAGCCCTGCTGTTTTTCTAGTATTACCTAACCCTTTCTATTATAAATTGTGGTCTTTCTAAATCACACATACTCCTGGTACAAGTGCTTTTTTTATTTTCTCTCAAAGAAAGGTATGCAAAACAAGTAATTACAAAGTATCTACTGTTTTTCTTGATTGTTTCAAGACATTAGTTGCCCCCCATTCAGTACCTCTAACTGCAGTCTCTCTTTATATGCTGTTTTAACTATTTGTAAACCCTGCTGTTTTTCTACTTCTACTAAACTTTCTCTTATAAATTCTTGTCTTCCTAATTTTCCACATAACTCCTTGGCAAAATTGATTTATTTTATTTCAGTAAGAAAGGTATGCAAAACAAGCAAGTTAGAGTACCAACTGCCTTTCTTATTTGTTTTGTAGACTTGCACATCTGTGAAATCAGGGCCAGCCCTTTTCATCATACTATTGGCTATCCACCACTTTTCTGATCTATTCTGATCCTCCCCCGCCCACACAAGACCAATTACAGCCTAATCAGGGCCAACCCTTTTCATTATATTATTGGCTATCCACCACTTTTTCTGGTCTATTCTGTCCTCCCCCTCCCCCACAAGACCTATTACAGCCTAACCTAGCTTTGTTAAGCTACAGGAGCCAGTGTCATGGCACTGCTGTAACATTAAGTTTAGTACCCAACCGTGTCCTAGTTCCTCCGATATTTGAAAGCTTACCTCTGCTCCTTGCTGGTCCCCACATTTAACTAACTTTATATCTTACAACTGGCTTCTCAATAGTCAAATTTCAATAAATAAAGATTGTATTAGTGTACCATATCTTCATCAACCTAAATGATAGTTTTATTTGAAAACCCTTACCTGCAGATCTCAGTGCTGCCCCACTCAGTTTGTCCTCACTAATGCTCGGGCTCACTCTAATCCACTACACTGCCCCCATTTCCCACCCACCCCCACTACCCCTAGTCTTATGCCTATCCATCTCCACCCACTAAAACTCCAACCAATCAGAGATTAGCCACTCCCTCTCACTACCTATCATTAACCTATACCAAATTACATCCCCCTCTATATCCTCATCTACAATAATGAAACTGTCACATAATCATAGAATAACCACTATCCTTTCATGCAATCTCACTATCCTATTTATCTTAACACTAACCCTCTACCTCACCTCCTACCAAGCCACACTATATGCTACCTGTGCTACCCCAACAAAACATACCTCCACTTATATTCCTCACACTCCTCACTACAGCCAATACATATCCCCAAGCCTATACCATCACACTATGATAGCACCTAACTCACTCATTTTACTCCCAATCACTCTTAGCTCACCAACAATAAACAAGTATATAGTCATACTAAATTAACCTTCCAAACTCTTGCACCATATAAACTACTAACTGATCCTAGCAAGAGACATGCACCCAAATCCGGAGCCAAACCCTATGCAAACTACCACAACTAATTCAACCTTCTCTTCTAGCCATCTATCCACTACAAGACCAAACACTAGCCTACTATTTCTGAGCTTAAATATTCGAAGCATTAACAATAAGGTACACACACTGCATGCACTACTATCCGTCTACACCCCTGATATATTATGTCTGACTGAAACCTGGCTAAAGCCCACTACAGCAGACAATGAGTTCCTTCCAACTGGATACAATGTACTATGCCACAATAGACTTTCCAAAAAGGGGGGAGGGTAGCATTACTCTATAAGAACACCATAAATATCACTACTATTAATCCACAAATCCCTTCCTTCAATAACTCTGAACTCCTCCTAGCTAAACTCAAACTTAGGGACAAAAAGTCAGTCAATATTATCAACATCCCTACCCTAGAAGGTTTCCTACAATGGACAAGTCAAAACCTGCCCCAGGAAACCATCATCTTTGGTGACTTTAATATAGATTGGAACACATATTCAGCTATTAACCCCACAAGCCATATCAACCTCTACAGTTTCTTACAAGTCATCCAATCAAGCACTAGAGTAGAAAATGCAAAAATCAAAGAGAGCTTCCTAGACTGAATCTTAATAAATAAGACCAACACCTCTTACCAAGTAGGCATCCTTCCAGACTCCCTTACTGACTATCAACCCACCTTCCTTATAAAATTCAACACCAAGGCCAACCCTACCCCATTATTACAAACAATTCATAACACAAAAAAACTTTGAACCCAACAAATTCAAACTCGAGCTAAAGCACCATAACTGGAACATACTAAGAATACTACCACTAGCAGAAGCCATAACCCATTACAATAACACTTTCCTAGAAATCCTAAATACCCATGCTCTAGCCCAGACCACTAAACTCAAAATGAAATAGCCCCCTGGCTTACCAGACAAACTAAAAATAGAATATCAGAAAGGAATAAAGTATGGCATTACTAGAGTGCCACAAAAACCCCAACAGCTAAGGAACAGTTTGAAAAACTTAGAAATGAGACAAAAAAGCAGTTCTCCTAGATAAAAAGAATTATTTCCTACAACTACAAAACAAGAATCAAAACAACCCCAAGAAGTTCTGGGCAGGAATAAACTACTCCACCTTTGCAGACCCAACACCCCCCCTCCAACCTCCACTAGTGAAATGACAAATACACCAGACACGTTTAGCAAATACTTCATAGAAAATATTTCTAATCTTGTTCAAAAACAGCCCACACCCACCACCACTAATTACCCAGAACCTGTAGATAGACCCAAAACAGCCTTCCAGTTTCAACCCAGCCCTACTTTGTCAAAAGGCTGCTATCCAAACTTAAACCTGCTACACTAGCAGCTGATGGGATACCTGCTGAATACCTTCAGTTGGCTGCCAATGAACTTGCCTTCCCTATATCCATCCTTCTAAACAGATCTATCTCAAAACCTCAATACCATCCATCTGGAAGACCTCCTATATTATCCCTCTCCATAAAGGCAGTACCTCCACTGACCTCACCAACTATCACCCCATAGCCATTCACTAGCTAAAATACTTGAGAAATGTATACACCACCAACTTATGCCATACCTGCTTAACAACCAACTTCTCTCTCCTACCCAAGATGTATTTTGGCCTTCTCATAGCACAACCACCTCCCTACTATATTTCACAAACCTCATCAACCAAAACAAACACACAGGCAATATAACTAATGCCATATTCCTAGACCTATCAAAGGCCTTTGATATGGTCAACCATCTTAAACTAGTACAACCCCTTACTGACCTTGGCCTTAGTAACTAAGCATAAGCTTGGTTTCAGAACTATCTACAAGGAAGACACAAGCAGTTTGGTGTGACAACAACCTATCCACACTGCTATGCATCACCACAGGAGTCCCACAAGGTTCCATTTTAGGTCCCCTCCTAGTCTCCATTTTCAACAATAACCTCCACATCATCTATCAAGATGCAACAGTTATACAATACGCACAGATGCAACAGTTATACAATACGCTGATGACTCAACACTTGTCTGTTCAGCAATTGATCCTCAGAAACTCCTCTCTATCTTCCATACCACTGAAAACTGGTTTGTTAACAAAAACCTAATACTACCCCCCACCAAAAAAAAATGTTTCTATTTACACCTAGCAAATCTACCACAATAACCAGTCCATTTAATATTGTGTCCAAGGATGGGACTGTCATCTCCCCTGACACTCACACTAAATTGCTAGGAGTGACCATTGATAACAACCTCAGATTTGATCAGTATATAAATCAAACCAATAAAAATATCAACAAAGAAATGGGCAGTCTATATAAAAATAAACCATTTCTAACACAACCTGCTAGGATAACAATTGCTCAAACTCACCTCATTTCCATACTGTTTTATGCCTCACCCATTCTCACCAACTTACCCAAAACCAGAATTGCCAAACTCAACACCTGTTACAATCAAATTGCAAAATTTGCTACCAGTGCCCCCAACAAAGCCCACCTTGCCATTCCCTACAACAATTTGGCTGGCTTAAATTCTCTAATGTCCTAAACTATCATCAACTTTCCTTTGCCCACAATATCCTAATGCTCCCAGACAAAACTCCAGATCTGGCCAATCGACTAGAACTACAAGCTAAAACTAGACAAGTTCACTCTAGCGACAAAAAATTAATCAAGGTCACCAAGGCCAACAACACATTAGGGGACTCCTTCTTCCCTAAATACATAGACAACATTTGGAACATCCTATCTACTACTATTACCTCAGCAGGTTCAAAGGTTACATTTAAAAGACTCCTGAAAGAACACCTAAAGCACACATGGATATACACATGTTCCCCACCTGGCTGACATCCCCTCCCACCCTCTCCCCTTACTCTTGCCATCTGACTTCAACTTCATCACCAACAGAATGCAACTTCTCTAGTTTACTTCCAGTTCACCCTCTAATTCTAACACCTTAATCAATACCCATATGTCACTGCTAGGATACTCTGTTATCTATCCGCTAAATTTTACTTTTCTCTTTACACCTCTACTCTTACTTTATACTTAAGCTACTTACACCTCCTGCTTATCTTACTTAACCTGTTATCCAATTTCCTATATCTGTCTCTACTCTTGTTAGTATACTCCTTACTATGTTTAATCTTTGCTCTCTTTGTTGCTATACTCCCTACTGTGGCTAACTTGCTCACAACTCAACTGTATAAAGCACAAAATGCATCCCCTACTAACAATGTTCACCATTATGTAATGCTTCAACCTAAAACTGTAAAAGATGTGTTCAGTCTATGTAAATATGTCAGATCTTAAGTTTGACTGCTATGTTACTAGTCAGTGTTATGTTTGGTACTATGTAAATTTACATTAAGCTTGAATGCCATGTTATTAATCAGTGTTAAGATTGGTAATCATCATCATTCTCTTTCGACTTTTCCCGTTAGGGGTCGCCACAGCGGATCATCTCTTTCCATTTCTTCCTATCCTCTGCATCTTGCTCTGTCACACCAACTGCCTGCATGTCTTCTCTCACCACGTCCATAATCCTTACCTTAGGCCTTCCTCTATTCCTCTTACCTGGCAGCTCCATCCTTAGCATCTTTTTCCCAATATACCCATCATCCCTCCTCAGCACATGCCCAAACCAACGCAATCTCGTCTCTCTTGCTTTGTCTCCAAACTGTCCAACATGAGCTGACCCTCTAATATACTGATTCCTAATCCTATCCATCCTAGTCACACCGATTGCAAATCTTAACATCTTTAACTCTGCCACATCCAGCTCTGACTCCTGCCTTTTTGTCAATGCCACTGTCTCCAACCCATATAACATAGCTGGTCTCACTACCCTCTTGTAGACCTTCCCTTTCACTCTTACTGGTACCCGTCTGTCACAAATCACTCCTGACACTCTTCTCCACCCATTCCACCCTGCCTGTACTCTCTTCTTCACCTCTCTTCCACATTCACCATTACTCTGAACTGTTGATCCCAAGTACTTAAACTCGTCCACCTTTACCAACTCTACTCCCTGCATCCTCACCATTCCTCTACCCTCCCTCTCATTTACACACATATATTCTGTCTTAGCCCTGCTGACCCTCATTCCTCTGCTCTCTAGAGCATATCTCCACCTCTCCAGAGTCTCCTCAACCTGATTCCTACTCTCACTACAGATCACAATGTCATCTGCAAACATCATAGTCCACGGGGCCTCCTGTCTGATCTCATCTGTCAACCTGTCCATCACCACTGCAAATAAGAAAGGACTCAGAGCTGATCCTTGATGTAATCCCACCTCCACCTTAAATGGATCCGTCACTCCCACTGCAGTCCCCACCACTGTCACACTACCCTCGTACATATCCTGTACCACTCTTACGTACTTCTCTGCCACTCCCGACTTCCTCATACAATGCCACAACTCTTCTCTAGGCACCCTGTCATATGCTTTCTCCAAGTCTACAAAGACACAATGCAACTCCTTCTGACCTTCTCTGTATTTCTCCAACAACACTCTCAGAGCAAACATTGCATCTGTAGTGCTCTTTCCTGGCATGAAACCATACTGCTGATCACTAATCATCACCTCCTTTCTTAACCTTGCTTCTACTACTCTTTCCCATAACTTCAAGCTGTGACTAATCAGTTTTATCCCTCTGTAGTTACTGCAGCTCTGCACATCACCCTTATTCTTAAAGATAGGTACCAAAATACTTTTTCTCCACTCCTCAGGCATCCTCTGACTTTCCAAAATTTCATTAAACAATCTAGTTAGAAATTCTACTGCCATTTCTCCTAAGCACCTCCATGCTTCCATTGGTATGTCATCTGGGCCAACAGCCTTTCCATTCTTCATCCTCTTCATAGCTGCCCTTACTTCCTCCTTGCTAATCTGTTTCACTTCCTGATTCACTATCCCCACATCATCCAACCTTCTCTCTCTCTCATTCTCTTCATTCATCAGCCTCTCAAAATACTCTTTCCATCTACTCAACACACTCTCCTCTCTTGTGAGTACCTTTCCCTCACTATCCTTTATCACTCTTACATGCTGCACATCTTTCCCAGCTCTGTCCCTCATTCTAGCTAAATGGTACAGGTCCTTTTCTCCCTCTTTAGTGTCCAATCTCTCGTACAACTCTCCATATGCCCTATCCTTAGCTTTCGCCACCTCTCTCTTTGCCATGTGCCTCATCTCCTTATACTCATGTCTACTTGCTTCATCTCTTTGACAATCCCACTTCTTCTTAGCCAGCCTCTTCCTCTGTATACTCTCCTTAAGATTGGTAATATTTATGTAAATTTGAATGCTTCTGTATACACCTTATATTTTGCTTAAAATTTAACTGTGGAGCTTTTCTTCCCGGGCCTCTGCTGAAAATGGGCATGCATCCAGTTGGACTCTCCCGGTCAACAAATTTAAAATGAATAAATTGTGTTACAAATGTATTAGAACTGTATGTCATGTGGATATCAAACTGCTCTGTACTGGTGTTTGTGTTGAAAAAGTATTTGTAGAAGTGCTGTGTTTAAAGTGTATGCACAGTGTGCCCTACTGGAAGAGAACATAAATGTACATGCACTATTGTAACTGTTTAAATGTATACATTTTAAAAGTGGAAACTCGTAAATAAGAGGTTAACCTCAGTCCAGAAAACTTTAGAAAAATATTTGAAATTAAATCACTTTAAAGTCTCCACCATAAAGACTACACCATAAAGAGGTTATCTCTCATGTTTTCAATTCAGTGATGTCTGTACTAGAATCCTTCTGTATTGTCCTTGGAGTGAACTAATTGATACTTTTGCAGCATGAAGGAATGCAATTGTTTTATGACTTCCAGCACCAAGATCTGAGGAGAATCCCTTGTCTTTATATGTTTACAGAAAGATGCTAAATGCTGCCAGCTTCTAGCAATTGGGATTTTGGCTTGGGAACTAGAAGTCAGATGACAAGAAATTATGTCATTCTGCAAGCTATACCAGCAGTAATATTTTAGATATTAATTTGAGAAGTCTCTTAGTGAGGCAGAGAATTCTGTATTTATTCTTGGACCTGAACAAGAAAAAACATTCACCACATCTGCCTTGCTCTAATGAAGTAAGTTTCTAGGGAACAGTATAAATTCAGTCAGTTTAGTTTAGATGTCATTATTTATTTGTGTGAGCCTTTACCTCAATGTCATTTCAAATATTGCCTGTGGTTTTGAACTCCAATGTCACTATGAATATATATATTTAGTATTGCCTTTTTCTTTTATTATTTATTATAAAATATATTTAAACCTTTCATTGTGGCTGATCTGTGTAGAGATATTTAAATTTTGAGTATACTTGCATATTTATTTGGTGACATTGTGTGGGCCACTCCTAATAGCCTTGCTCTTGGTCAAACTACCCTTTTTATTAGTATTAATATTACACGGTAAGATTGGACACCCGTTATTAAGGGCTTTAAAATAGCTGATAAGGAGTGACTGGTGGCAGTGGAAACTAACTTGTAGTCTGGGCAGAAGGAGGCATAGCTAGTAAACCTGTGTCAGCCTTTTCCAGGTGTGTGTGTGTGTGTGTGTGTGTGTGTGTGTGTGTGTGTGTGTGTGTGTGTCAGCTACTTTGACTGGGACATGAAGCACTGGCTAGACAGTGAGGGTTCTGCTGGTCTTGGCTTGGTCACTCAGCTGAGACCTCAGATCTGTAGCTGTGGCAGTGAGGAGTCTTACTGGTGATCTGGAGAAAGAGAGAGAAACCAGCTTTGAACTGACTGTGGTCTCTTAATGGAAATTGCACTCGATGCAGAGAGCTGCATCTGGAAATACCATGTGTGTATTTGTTATCCTCTCAGTGAATATCCCCTACTGTTGCTAGTGGTGAGGACTGAGGCTCCTCGATTACTAGTTCAGTGAAGGGTCACCGCAATAATGATTAACTTTTAAGAAAGTGAATAATTTAACCTTTTAAACTTTAAATGAACCTAAATGGCTTTAATTTCATATATAGCTAAAAGAATCAAATTCTAACATTTTAAAAAGGGAACTAGTAATCATTTGAGGTATTCAGCACCTGTTCATAAGTGTTCAAGCAATTCTTTAAATTACTAAGAATACATAACCATAAAATATATTGATTTTCATTTGTCCTTCAGTTTTTTACTGTTTGTATCTTTTATTAACCAACCACCTCTTGTAGAATTTAATTTCAAAGAAGATGATATATTCCAGTCAATTTTTTCTATTTTTTTATAGGATTTTACTTTTGTGTATAAAGTCCGTTGCATCTTCCAAGGTGTTAAAAAGCTTCTTTCCTTCTGAAATATGATTCCTTATTTTTGCTGGAAATAAGATTTGTGCTTTAATATTATTTTTCTATAGTCTCCTTATATTGATTTGTGAAAAATGTTACAATCACTCACCTTGGTGAAGGTCTTTTTGTTTGTTTTTTTTTTTTAAGATGAGTTGGAAAGTGATCTATGTGCCCTTTAGATGCCAAAAGAAAATGCTTCAGGCAGGTTCAGAGTTTTAGGCAGCCAGGTATTAAGGAATTGAGTCATATTGTCTCAATCTTCCTTTTCAGGAATCCTGTGAATTCTGATCTGTTAAATCCTCTGTTTTTTCCCAGAATAAGTTGTTTTATTTCAGAAGAATCGCAGTGTTATTCTCATTTTCAAGTAATCTTTTATCAAAATCAGACATTAACTCTTCTATACTTGAGATTCGTAATGATTTTTGTTTATGAAATTCACTCAGCACTTCAGCTTGTTTTTACATTCCTCTTAAAAATAGTCCAATTTGCTTTCTAATTTATCTTTACAAATAACTCATTGATGCAACTCAGTACATCCGAGTGACGCCTCCAGATGCATATGCAGTTACCTCCTACTGCTCCTCTAGGCGTCAAATATTACTTGTTCATGTTGCATTAATAAATCCAAAACCATGCTGCATAAAGGGTATCAGAATACTTTATCTTGAAGCATACATGATGGCAAACACAATTGTATTGATATCTGACCTCTGTCAATGAGTATTTGTTAGAATTGTAAGGTGATAACTTAATTTTCAAAGGCTCAGGCCACACCCACTAGACGTTAAAGGTACACACTCCAAAGGGTTGTACTGGAGGGAATGTATAGCCTGTATGTCTTTTTTCATTGCACTGTCCTGCTCACTGGGCTTAGAGTGGCTCAGTCTGAGACAATTAGTTCTTTTGAACATTCCCTCCTTCTAAATCCCAAAACAAAACTTTCTCTTTTCTTTACTCTCAAATCTTCCTCCTCCTTTCTTCTCCATCTCCTCTAATATAATGCTGTATAAGCCCAGACATGACCACTGCGCCTTCGGTATATTATACTATTGACAACCGTCTTAATTTTGATCATTATAATTGATATACCATCAAATCAATTAACAAAAATTACTACTCTCTCTCTAATTAATTAAACCCTTCCTTGCCCAGCAAAAAGATATTCGTACTAAACAACACACCTTTTCCAATAACATTACCAAACTCTCTACCTGCTACAACAGTATAACTATTTCACCGGCCACATTACACTTCAGAACTCACCACTGTCTTAACAACTGGATTGGTTTTGAAACTTAGCCATACTTACTCAACAACTAACTAACATTCACACTAACCGCCACTTGCCCAGATGCTGCTACCCTAGCCTTACAAAACTAATTACCCTATAAAACAGCCACATAACATTGACTCCAGATCCCTTTTAAAAACATATTAAAGAGTAAAAAAAAACACACTGGTGTCTGTCCTAACTGTGCTTGAAAAAACACTACCCCTTTTACATACTTCTCATCACCCTCCCTGTTTCCAAATTTCTTGACAGGAAAAAGCAATTAAGAGAGTTTCAAACTTGTTATTTTTGCAGTAAATCTTTCAGCAGATGTTCAACTATGAATCCATCAAATCTGAAATGTTCTATTTGAGTTTTTTGGTAAACATCCTGTCAGAGATGTTAAAATGAAGAAGAGCTAAGAAATAGAGCTGTTAACCGCTCATCATTTTGGCATCTATAAACATGGCCTTTTGGCTGTATTTGCCACCATGATGTGCAAGGAGCAGGCATGGTCAACATGGCTGAGCAATTGTATGGATGCCTTCAGAAAGAAAGCACACAGTAATGTTTTTTTTATTTCAAAATTGAGGTGCACTGAAGTTATCCAACAGCTGCTCCTCAGGGATCTCCTTATTCACCAGGTTTACCAAACCTAACTATCCTCTTCCAGACTAACTCTAAATGATGTTCAAGATCTGATGAGCTGATCAAGACATCCCAGGGTAGTCACTTACAGCTGAAGAGGAGTATTTTTCCCTTATAAGGACTCACTTCCTGCATGCAGCTGTGTTATGCCTGGTGCATCATCCATACCTTTGTGTGAGTGGCAGCCACAGCTAAGGCCTTATGAGGACAGCATCCTCACACTACCCCAGCTTCCACTGGCAATTCATTGCAGGAGCGCATTTCAGCATATGTACACATACCCTCAGGATAAGCATAGCTATCCTCTGTACCTGTGCCATCAAGCTCCTGAGCTGCTATCTGATCTCAGATCACCTGGGATATATGGCTTTATCCATCTGTGCCACTAGTGCAGGCTGGGAAGACTTAATATGATGACATTGTTATGGCTTAATCTGAGACTACATGGTGTTGTCCTTGACTGACGATAATCATGGCTGTGGAAGACATAAATCAGTGTTAATTAGAATGCAAGTTAGAGTTTCTAGTGAGAAGAGGGTCTGTTTTATGACAAGAAAATAACAAGCCTTAGATATGGAGATACATTGCGTGTTTATGTCGAACTGAATTGTATACATATGCACATTTTATTCAAAAGAATCTGAAGGGTTTACAGAGTATTTTCGCAGGTGGAAAAAACAAGATGACTCCATTTTCATATTAAGAAGTAAAGATTTATATAGACATCATATAGACATCTATGTGAAACAAAGGAATGGAAGAATACATTCTGTTCTGAGACATCTTTGCATGTCATAAAATAAGAGCGACTGACTTGAAGTTGTACTTGGATTGCATTATTTTTTGTTATCAGTTTTATTTTTAGTGATACTTGAGCATTTCAGCTTGCTGAATTGAAGTGGCAACCACCTAAAATTTTTCTAACTTGCCTGATGGTATGTGGTTCTGAGATGTCATCCTCTTGATTTAATTAGTACAGGAATAAAGCTCATTGCAATGGTGAGAGTGTGTGTGTGTGGGGGGGGGGGGGGGTGAGGAGTGTATAAGGTTTACTCTAAATTTAAAATCAGTGCTAATAAATGCCTGCTTAACAAAACTGCTTCCAGTCATAAGCCTTGCAAAAATGCAAACTGTATTAATAATCTAAATTAAGTCTTGTACTACAGTAATTAGCATTCTGCATGAAGTATTTGATCTGAGAATATAGAATGCTGTATGTACTTCTTGCAGGCCTTGTGTTTGAGATGCACTGATGCTGTTTACTAACATCTTGTGCAAGCTTTTTTTTCTGAATATGAACAGAAGTAATTCTGAGAAGAGAGCTCTACAAAATCATCCATGTAGTGAAGAAACCTTAAATTAGCAAATAGAGTGAGACAAGGTGATTAATAAAATGCATGATAAAGTAAGTGACCTAGGTATCAACAGGAATAACAGGTGACTCTCTTTATATTGTATAACTGATTATATGCATGTGAGTTCAATAAGATCCATCCATCCATCCAAAAGCCCTTTTTCCCATTTTTGCACATGGGATCAGGGTGGTGACTTCAACAGTGACAAACATCTACAGCCAAGGTTTGCACAGCCAGATGGCTTTCCCTACTGCAGTTGTTCTTCCACACCTTACATTTGTATGCACACTCACACCTATGGACAGTCTTGTGTCCAGTTTACCTAATGTATGTATTTTTAATGTGGGAGGAAGCTGGATACCCAGAGGAAATCCATGCAAATACAGAGAGGGCGTGCTTACTCCACACAGAAGTCACCCAGCTGAGAACTGAATCAGGGAACCTCTTGGTGTAAGGCAACAATACTATCAGAAGATGTGTGCTGTGAAACAAAGATACCTGCATTCATGCTATCCATTGATTATATAATGCATATGAAGAAGACTTACCAAAACAGCTTTACCCTACTGCATGTGGACTAGATCATTTCATTTTATCTGCATCTATAAAATAAGGAGTAGAAAGATTAGTTAATAAATGGTAATAGTTTGAAATGTTTGGATCCACTAGAGTGCATCCCAAAACAAGCAGACTGAATGCCCCAAAAATTGGACTTAGATATAAGTAAGTCCGAGATGACAATTTTCCAGAATATTCCCTTTTCTCCAAGGTATGATAATTTCTGAGTTGATATATATATACATTTGGAATGTATATGGGACTTGCCAATCTGCTAAAAAGAAATTTAAAAGAGAGGAATGATGTTCAAGAGTCTCTCTTCTCCTGGATTTTCAGTCAGTGCTTTTTTTGGTCTGTTAGCTCTCAGCATAATGAGTGCTGACATTTCGGGTCTATATCACGTAGCTGAAGTATGACAACTTCAAAGTTGTCATACTTTGATTGTAAAAAAAAAAGAAAAGAAAAACAAAAAGAACATACCAGAGGGTTCCCTTTACTGCACTGTAGCGCAACCTCGGACTTGGTATATTTATAGAGCGGAGGGTGCGGGGGGTGCAGGGGGGCTTGCACCCCTGCATACAACCTTTTATTTTTGTTTTCCCTTTTTTTATTTTTTTTACACATAGTCGAAGTTCTGTAACGTCGGACATATGTGTTCATACATATGGTAGTCGAAGTTACGGAACTTCGACTATGTGATATAGACCTGACATTTCAGTAGAAACATTATTACTTCACAGAACCAGTATCTTTAAGGCTTTGTAAGGGATCAGAAACTGCAGACCAGCTATGGATGTGTTAAAATTCTGTTAGAAAAAACTGAGGGCTGCACCACATTGCTCTGTGGTTTGGCCTCTCTGGTGGAGTAGAGAGAATTGAAGGATACAGCCCTGGCTATATGCCCCAAATGACTTGCACTTGATCGTTGTTGAGGGTACTTTTCAAAGGAGGAGGGGTGTACTTATCTAAGGTTCAGCATGATGATGGACAGATCTCCAGAAATCTGAAGAGGCCAAAACCTGCAGAGAAGACTGATAGGTTTGAAGCAGGCAATGGTGTATTAGTATACAATAAGGACCCGAGATGGATTTGTGTCCTTGATCATGGCTCTTTGTCATTCAGCCTGCAATGAGAGTGAGGCTGTAGTGTTAGGCCTGTAAGATAACCATAAGTGTTTCTTCCTCTACAAGTATCAGTGATGACTCACTGATTTGTTTTCTCACTTGATTCTGATAGCACAAGGGGCCTGACAATCCCACCATGGGGGATAAAAATGCCAGGTATCTCTGAAGAAGATGTGTCTCTCATAGAGGAGACACACTGCAGATAAGCCAAATACACCCTGACTTACTAAACTTTTTTGTTAGAAAAAAAAAACTCTCTACTTTCGTGGCAACAAAGTGTTTTTACCAACTACAAAACATTCCTATACAGATTTTATAATATGTGCTTAGTTATTTTCTGTGTGTAAGCTTGTTTGCTTTTTGAAAGGGATAATGAAATGATCAATGTGCATCCATTTCAAACACAGCTCAAGGAATATTAAGCAAAATAAAATACATTCTATATAGAATTTTATATTGCCATAATGAGTAGTATTGTTCAATAATAAATTAAAAAAAACCCTGGTTTATAAATGGGAACAGTTAAACAATTCCAAATGACTAAGAGGATTCTAGCAGACCAAAGTTAAATCCTGAAAGGTGGAAAGAGACATATAGCTATATTAAACACAAACTGATTTTGTACAATATATTAGGCATAAATACACATACAGAAATAGAGAGTGAGACAGAGAGAGAGAGAGGTAGAAAAGGAGAGGTGGAGTGTGTTGGACAGTAACTATAGTAATCTAGGATTAGAAAGAACATTGTAAGCTCTGTAAAGATGTAATTTATGAAATGAAGCAGTCAGTCAAGTAAGCCTTTTCCAGGTGGTTCAGAAAGTAACTCTCTTAATCAAATGTATGTAATAATTTTATTAATTTACATATGCTTCTTGAGTTCAAAGATTAGACCTTTATGTTTCCTATTGTTTCCCTTCCTAACTGTCTAAGTCGTTAATGCTATATGTTTGTTTTGGTCAATCCCCAGAATGCTGTTGTGAGACTGTGATGTAAGAAGAATATCAAAGATGGCAAACAGCATGTCTTAGTCACCAAGATTAAGATGAATTTGGTGATCTGAACCTGTGGATAATTTAAAGTAATTGACCTAAGAGGAGTTTGGAACTTTTGCGGTACCAGTAGCTGGGGCTTGTGAGATGTCACAGAGGTTAGAAGTATACTCATATTCTATGAAGACTGCTGATTATTATTATGTCAAGAAGGACATGGATGGGTCTATGTTTACTGGTTGAATGAAAAAGACATTGAGCATCCGACCAGCAAACATAACCCACTACGAAACTGCACTACAGTGGGGAAAAGGGCAAGTGCGAACTCGGATTTTGTATATATGTAGTTGGGGGGGTATGGTGGGTGAAACCTCTCACATGGGTAGGTTTGAAATACTGCACTGTGTGAGATGTGGAAATGTTGGACAGCTAATTACTTTCCCCATCTCAGGCATTCACTGAAGTGAATGCTCAGTGAATAAACATTCACTGGGTTATGTTCGCTGGTTGGATGTTCGATGATTTTTTTCATTCGACCAGTAAACATAGCCCAGGCTCCTTATACAGATTGGTAAGGTGCTAATCACGCTGTAATCCATTAATGTTAGCCAAATGGTAACCCTAAAATTAAGATTTCTGCCAGCAGTGAGGATAACACTATTCTACATTATCCATTGGCTGTTGCATACTTCAAAACATATGGCTGTTGCATCTGTAAGATATATAGTTTGGTGTTAACTCTGACACCAATATGACAAACCACAGTCCAGCTGATTTAGTTAAGGGACTGCCAAGTGACTACAAAGTTATGCTGATATTTCCATGTAAAAGTTGAAAGATGTTTTTCCCAATATACAGAACTAGCTTCCTATATAACCTTCAATGTTGGTCTTCAAAGCTTCAAAGTGCTGAGCTTTATTGGACATGAGCTACTTACTATTTGTCTGATGCCATGCAATTTAGATTGATCCAATTAGGCTTCCATTTTATCAAGTATGTTAGTAAGTCTGACCTTGCTGTGATAGAATGCCTTGTAGCAGATCAAGTAAAAGGCAAGACATGGGATATGATGACTGGTACAGAAGATTTAGTTCAGTTGTACCAGCACAGAAAGTTATGAATAAAAGTGATTGTTGTCAACAGAATATGGATGCTTGGAAGCTACAGGTAAGAAATCATTTTTTCTGGTATACAATGAGAAATATCAGCTGCAAGTACCAGATAGAAAGCCTTTTAAAATTGCAGTCTTACAAGTTAAACCATGATAAAAAAAGAAGGGAGAATTCTGAATATGTATTGTTAACTTATTCACTCCAATGAAACTCAGGAAGTCTGCACTGAAACTTCCAATGGGCGGAGCCTAAGTCTTTTGACAAAATCAAATTATGTTCTCACATTTCAAACAAATTTTTATATCTCTGGAACCAAAGGATTGTGGAATAAGTATGAATGGCAAATTCTTCAGCACAAACATTTTTTTATAGTTGTAGTATTCTTTAGATTCTAGGTCATGTGTCAGATTTTATAATTCACAGTAAACACAGTAACTATTAAATTTGTAATATTTAATAAACAACTTACAATATCTTAGCAATCACTCAAGTTACACACATACTGCCAGCAGCATTTTATTCATCTGGCTGAGAGCTTTCATATGAGGCTAAGGAGTTCTGTCTATGTTACTTGGTTGTTGAGACATTTAGAAAAATGTGAAAATTATATCTATATAAATTAATATCATAAACACAACATTTAATATCTATATTTGCTTGCACTAGACAGAGGTCAAATATTAATGCAGTTGAGTTTGCTATTGTGTAAGCTTGAAGATGAAACTGTTTAAAACCTTGTACATAGCACTGTTTTGGAATTACTGATGCAAATATGAGCAAGCAATATTTGACGCCTAGAGGTGTCAGTAGGAGTTAACTGTAGACGCACCTGGCGACATCACTCAGATGTATTAGCACTAAGGACAGTACAACTAAGTAAAGTAAAAAATGGCTAATTATTGGCAATAAATAAAGTACAGGAGAACAGCAGGAGTGTTTGTTATACTTAAAAGGCCAATGCAGTTATGTTGAAGGATGGAAGTCTCTCATTAATACAAGAAAGTAAAGGGAAAGTAAACAAAACAAAACTAAAAGAAACTCTTTCTACCATTATATGAATAATTCCTTTTATGAACACACACCCATGTTAAAGTGAGGTCATTGAACGGTTAATGGGAAGAAGAAAAAAGTATGGGTTGTTGAACCAAGGCAGTGTGTGTGTTGTAGTTTGTGGAGGGAGGGAGCAAACAAATGACCTCAGGCCATTATAGAGAAAGCTCTCTTATCACAAGCAAGAAGTGTTCAGACCTCAGAATTTGACATAAGTCTGTCTGATATGCAAAGTGAGGAGAAATACAAGTAACTACATATCAGCTCTTTCATTTGATCTGTGTCTAAATCATCAGTTTGCAAGGTAAAACATGCAGATGTCATGTCTTGCTTGTACAAAGTCTAATGGTAGTTCTTAGAGCTAAGACTTATGAACTATGAAGCATTCGTCCAACAATAATCAGTCAAACCTAATTTCAACAAATACAATGTGAGTCATACATTTCTGATTCCTTTGTAAAGGATAAGGAGTGAAAGAAAAGCACTGCATCTCGTACACAAATTCAAGCTGACAGGTTTTATGTGGCCTTGGAGGGATTCAAACTTAACATTGTAGTGAAGTAGTCATGTGGAGTTTCTTTGATTGCAAACATTAAATGAGCCCTTCATTCTTTTTTGAGCAGTTTGCATTTAAAGATCAAATAAATGGTCAACGACTAAAGCATTTGGTTATCAGAGTTGTAACTGCAGGCATATTAGCAAAAAAAAAAAAGGCAGAGGTCTATTCCAGAGCAATAATGTGTGCATTAAGGAAATCTTGCCTTTAAAAGACCCATATACTGGCAAAGAGAACTCCAGGGCCAATACTGTAAGTGGACATAGTAATTAATTTTTCAAATGCATTTTATACTTCTGTCAACTAAAGTGTCGAGACAGTAGCTTCAGATGGAGCATGCTTTCTATTTGTTTAATTTCATTATATATTTGGACATGTTAGGCTCATCTTTTTTATAATGTAAGAAAATGTACTGCTTCTTTCAGATACTTTTTTCTTTTTTATAATTCTATTTTCTCAGTAACAAAGTCACTTTAAATGCAAAATACTTTTTTAAGAGTGACCTTTCAGTTTATATTCACATATGTCTTTATCTTCCTGTTTATTATCTTACTCAAGTACCTATTCAGTTCTCAATTTAGGAAAGTAAAATAAATTTGTAGCTGTCATACTGTCTATCAGCTTCATGTTGGATATGTATCACATTCTCTGAGAACAGCAACATTTAATCTACAGCTGTACCCTTTTGGTTTTTGTAATTCACATGAGATCTTCAACATCACATTACACAGGGGTAGACTCCTTGCCTCACAGTCCTCCATTGCCTAGTACTAATGCGGCCAAATTTGTATTTATATAAGAGTGGAATGAAAACAAAATATTAAGGATTGCCAACATTTGCTACATGAAAAATAACAATACAAATAGGTAACATTTCTGTTTTTATCAAGCTTTAACACAGAAAATATGCAAGCACTTGTTAGAGAAAACACCTAATCAAATATAAAAATGACAAAGAAGTACTTGGCACATGAAACTGCAATGTTTTCTGTTCCTGCCTTTGCTAGAAGTATGAAAAGTATACATTTACCCACTGAGTGAACTCAGTGCACTAGCTGGTCACTAACATTTCTGAAAAATGACAAGTACATATATTCAATACAGTCTTAGACATCATGTACTGATGAGATCTCTCAAGGTCGTGGTTTATATTCCTGGATTGCTGTTTCACTCAAAGGATAACTGCTAGAAATTAAATACTCTGCTAATTGATCTTGTTCACTTGTGTATCATGCTTAGGTGCACTTTCCACTGAGTTGTCTAAACTGTCTGTACTGATGGCTGTCAAATATTCTAGGACATTATCAAAACGTGACAGTCAGAGAAGGACAAAGGTCTTTTTGGTTTTGTATAATGATGTTATGTAAAACTATTTCTATGTGGTTAGCAGTTAATGCATTATATGAAGGGTTTGATAGATATGTAAGCTTGATTTCTTACATGATCTACTTATGATAACTAAACTAAAAAAATTAAATTAAAAGAAAACATTTTTGGCTGATGAAGACTGAAGAGTACCATAAAATACAATAGACATGATAAGAAAAACAAAGGTATACTTTATGATTTGAAAGGAAAAACAACAGTTGGTGCAATATTGAAATTTAAATTAATTAAGCAGATGCAGTCAGATATTATAGCTCAGAATAAAGTATATATCATAAATTTATGATATTAGGGCTCAAATCATCTCATGGATGCATCCTAAATAGCATGATGCATGATTTAGCTACACTCCTAACAACACTGTTGATTGTCAGCCTCCCTACAGGTTTCATATCAAGCGAATGGAGAACAGCTATGTTCCCCAGCATAAGGGAGGACCTTCCACAGACATAGGCAATTACAGAGCAATTACAGATCCATAAGTCTGACCAGCCTCATATGCAAAGCCATGAAATTAATTATCATGGAATTAATCAATCAGGACATAGGAATCCTCCAGTCAATAGACCCATCTCAGTATGGATTCATCAAGGGCAGGTCATGCTTACTCAACCTGGTGGATTTTTTTGAAAAGATCACAAAAGTGATCGATTTTATACCTTGACCTGGCAAAAGCTTTAGATAGAATTCCCCACTCAGGCATAGTAGAAAAGCAAAATAAACGGAACAAACCCTTATGTCACATGCTTGATTGCCAACTGGCACACAGATAGGAGGCAGATCATAAAAATAGGGGGAGTTATCGCCACAAAGAGACCATTCACAAGTGGATTCCCCCAGGGTTCTGTGCTGGGACCTCTTCTGTTTGGCATCTACATTTCTGAAGTTTAAGCCAATAAGAAAGGGCTGTGGCTGACCAAATTTGCAGATGACTGCTAGCTAAGAGCAGTCATTGAATCTTTAAATGACTTAGCCATCCTGTAGGAAGGTTTGTCTCAAATAAATAAGTGGTGTTAAAGGTATTGCCTGAAACTAAATTCCCAAAAAATGCATTAATGCATCCTTTGGCAAGTCCTCTACACCATGGAACTACCCACTTTGACAATATAGTCCTAAAAACTGACTCAGATGTTCGGGATTTGGGAACGTATGTGGACAATGACCTAACTTTTGACCAACATGTATATATTGCTATAAAAAAGGTTTTCTATATTACATAGCTTACAAATAACTGGATTGTGTCTAGATCCAGGGGTGTCATTGGCCTCCTTTACTTACCCTTCATTAGGCCAAATCACTGAATGTAATGCCTACTTTGTCATGTATCTGTCCAGGCACATGCAACAACTTGAACACCCACAGAGATACCTTACTAAAAGCATACAAGACATAAACAACATGGCCTACATGGACTGACTCAAATCCCTTTCACTATGCCCTATATCTTACAGACTGCCAAGATGTGAATCTGGTACACAAGGCATCCTCTGACTCATTACTGATGGATTTACTGCATATCAGCAAGTCATATGGCATCAGAAATACTCAGTCTATGAGATCTAAACCTCTTCTACAACATCAATAGAACAGTACTGAGAGACAGGTAAGTGCAAAGAGCACTTTTGGCTGACATCAAAGAGTGAAACAATACTAATTTCATAAACTTTAAGCATACTTTGACTTAGTAATGGGATCCATTCCCGTCATGGTAATAGAAACCCAAAACATTTAGAGAAATTAAAAAGGGGAGAGACAGGTATATTTTACAGAGGATACTGCTGCTATAGAACTGACTCAACATTCCCATAAATCAACGATCATCCCTGTCCATTTTCAAGTTCAACTTAGATCTATGCATGGGAAACAGAATTTTTTTCCCAGGACTGCCCCTGTGCTACTACTGGACAGAGACAGCTCCTAAATGCTTTATCCCATGCATGAGCCCTTCCAAATTATCTATGGTATGATCTGAGTTATTCTTATTAGGGATCATATATAATTACTAAACATGGAATGGGTATGGACAATCTATAACCAAATGAAATAGGTTATTTTGAGTGCTAAATGGGAATTTAGCTAGTCTGCAAATGGCCTGCAAAAGCAGCTACCCTAGTACTTACCTTTGAACCTATGACCTGAACTAGCAAGAAAAGTCTACTTCGTAAGCCACTATGGCAGAATAGCTAAAGGTATAGCACATGATAATGAGATGACCTGACACAAGGTGTTCCATGCAGCACTCCTGGAAAAAAAATTAGCAGTCAAAACATGGCCAAATGATGTCCATGTGCAGGACACTTTAGAACATCCAACCATCTAAGTCTGGATGATCTTATATCATGTAGGTACAATAACAGACTGTTATCCACACTGATAAGTGAAGAGGAGTTATAGAATTCCTGTGAATGGTGAACAGACAATGGCCCTGCCCTTGATATATGTTTTAATTAATTAGCAACTTTAGATAAAAAAGTAATGTGCAGACTGTTTGCAATGAAATGAATAGCTGCCACGTGTCTGAAAAAAAGAAAGGAATAGCTCTACATTATCTATAACAACACAAATGACTTTGCAATACATAAGAATGGACCCAGCATGGAATTTTGTGAAATCTCACAGTTCACTCCTAAGGGGAAGGTGAGTTATCATGCACAACCAGCATCAAGAAATGTCCAGAATGGTAGAAGGAATACAAGGCAAGGAAAGGAGTGGAATGGGTACCGGACCACTGGAGACATTATGTTAAGGCAGAAGGGTACAGAGATATAAATGGGAATAAAACAGAATAACAACATTGATTTCCTACAAGAAATAAAATGCTTATATATAGAACCATGTTACTGTTATGGGATTTGAAAATCCAGACTGACAAGGAAAAAGGAAACTATGAGCCCTTATATGGAAACTACTCTGAGAACAATCAGTCTTTTAAATTAACAAGTTAAAGATAGGATGGTAAATACCAAAAGCATTCAGAGCTACATTGACAAGACCACCTTAAAACTGGGATGAAAACCCTGGTAAATGAAATTACAGGATGTGATAAATAAAAATAACTGACAGCTGACAGGTAGCCTAAAAGCGATGGGGGTTCAGACCACATGATGTGAGCCACATACTTTAAATATTCAGTAATTTAATAACTACTGCAGTTGCTTTAAACTTTTTGCAAGATTGTAGTACAGAAATATGAGTCAAGATCACAACAGTGTCCATGGATGAATTTGAAAGTGTGCAAGATGTAATGTGGGGAATTTGTAAATGAAACAATGAGCAGTGAAGTCACAGTGCAATATCATTATTGTCTTTTTTTCGAAAGATAGGATAAGCTGTGCAAACTGTCATCAGCTTGGTATAGTATTTCCAGTTGGTTAAACATTGATAAGATTGTTTTATGTAAAACACAGCCTTTTCCTGTACAAATCAGTAAAGAAATGTGTACAGAGCCTGTCTACATCTTATCTGCCATTTTAAACTATGGAACTTATGTCTTGGTTCTTCAGGAGGAGCAAGTAAAACAAGGAAAAACATCAGGTGTACTTATTTGTAAATCTTGAGTACAGATATCTGTATTCTATGTATTCTATGGAGGGCTAATAAAGGGGTGTTGTGAAACAAATTAAGACCCTCCACTAAGCCAGAGGTTTTACTCTGTTAGAATATCATGTCCAAGTTATGTCTAAAATGAAAGGCTAAAAAGAAGATTGTCTGATCAGCCTAAAATCTCTTCATAATGCAAAGCAATGCTTGAAAAAGACACCCTCTAATCTCTGTCATAGATGTTAAAATTGCACAAAAACCTAACAGAAGAAGCAATCCAAAAACTAATGCAACAAATGGTGACATCTTGCAGGAACCATGACATGGTGGATGATAGATTAGAAGACACCAACCATTTGTTCTTGTGTCCGTTATATAATCATAGGAGATGATATTCCAAATAGTACCCTAGATAAACTGATACTTGGGTTTAAATAACATCATTCCCCTGATGTTATCCAATTTGGTATACTGGACAGCATAAATACTATGCGGAAATACTGACACAACATATGAATAGAAATTAACCCCAACTGTTAAGCATCTGGTTGAGTTTGTTTGTTCTGATTCCCAGCCTCCCTCCCTATTGGTATCTTGCTCTTATACTTGGTGGCTTTGCAGTTGCCCGCCCCTACTGTAAATTTGATCTGGGATACTCCTCCCAGTCTAGTGTCATTACCTCATTCTACCTAATCCAGGGAGAACATTTGAGAAGGTCAACCCACTTAGTTTCTGCTCTTCCTTTCCCCTTTCCACTTTACAGAAAAAAAATATAAGCTTGTTTCCTGGCTTTCCTGTAAGTCGCCTAGTCCAGATACAGATTTGCTGTATCCAGGACTGTTTGTAAGCTTCTGAGCCTCCAAGTCTTTTTGTATTGGAGGGAAGCCTTCTAGCTTAATTTTGTTTCTTAGAACTAGCCAGTTTTTTAGTTTCAGCACTCACATCTGTTTCTTTAAAGCTCAGTACTTGTTCAGAACTCATAGTAAGCAGTAAATAAGTTACAAATTACTACAGCACTCAACCTTCTTCACTTGTCTAGAGGAAAACAGTTTTTAGTACTTAATAAATAAGCACCAATCCAGGCATGTTTAAGGGTCAGCTCCCGGTGTTTTCTCCTGTCTACCTGATGAATCTGGGCATCTTGGGGCAATGCAGCAATTGCCTCCTGTACACAGACAACCCTCTCCTCCTACCACCCAATACTACAACCTGTGAGATATGCACTTATATAGCCAATCTGGAAGCAAAGCTCTCTTCACCCAAGACTGGACTAGACAGACAAGAGGAGAAGGTAAACACTTGCACCACACCACACTCATCACATAGTCCCTCAAAACCTACACCACCAAAACACACACATAGAAACACAAAATACACACCTACATTTGCAGAGGCTCTCAATAAAAATCTACCCAAGCAACAGGGACCTCCAAAGCAGAAATGCAAGCAACCTTCACCCCCCCAACATAACCCAAATTACACATAGCCCACAAACTCAATGTGCCACTCAACTACAGCCCACAAGGCATAACAAAGTACCAACACTCTAGTCATAGGTGACTTTATAGTAAGGCACACTGATGTTCCATTCACCGGGCTAAACAAGGAGAAAGTTACTGTCAGCTGCATGCCAGGTGCCAGGATCCGCCACATAAGGTACGCACTCAGGTCACTCCACAACAAGTAAAAATATGACTCTGTCATTGTCCTTGTTGGTGTGAATGACTGAGACATACCTCCCTGGACTACATGAAAAGAGACATGGAGGAGCTGTTGGATCTTGTAGCCCAGGCAGGTATGACCCTAGCCCTGAGTAGCATCCTGCCATCACCCAGAATTATACCACTGTACAAGAAGAAAATGATTGACTTCAACAATTGGCTAAGCTTCTGGTGTCATTTTAAGGGGATCCAGTATCTGTCTGACTGGGATGACATGATCGACAAACCACAATGCTCTGTCAGACATGGCAGATTCTGGATACTGGCTAAGGCTCTTGCCACCCCTACAGTGTCTTTTTTAGGCAAGGTTCAAATGACAAATTCACCACCATAACAGGTACAAGCAAGCAAAATCTGAGGGTAATGCTACTCAATGCTAGAAGTCTAAACCTCAAAATGCACTCACTCGAGGCACTCCTTAAAATGGAGAACATTGTCATCTGTGCAGTGACAAGAGACCTGGTTCAAGGCTCCAGAGAGCACCCCTGCATTACCACGCTATAATTCATACCACACCCTTCGGCCACCTAACCTGGACTGAAACACTAAAGGAGGAGGCATGTCCATATTCATTACAGATATCCACACCTACAGACTAGTTGATCAGCATAATACATTCGAGATGATCCAAGTGCAACTAACTATGGGCAAGACCGCAATCCAAATTGTAGCTTGCTACAGATCCCCTACCATGCCACAGGATTCCCACTCCTCATTTCTTGATATACTGGAAAATATTAGGGTACAACCTAACACCATAATAATGGGTGATTTCAACTACCCTACCATTAATTGGGAAAACTACTCATGTATCAATTCTTGTGCTCAACATTTTCTGGAATTCATAAATTCCAATGCCTTGGATCAACTTATCCACACTCCCACCAGGGGCAGCAGTATCCTAGACCTGGTCATTACCAACATGGGCATCCAGTGTTTCACACCAGAGGTCAATTTCTCGTTGGTCAGATCTGACCACAAGCTAATCACCCTAGACATTCACATCCTACCCCCCATTAGGGAAACCACCGTGAAAAATTTCTCCAACTTCACGCTTAAGACAGAAGGGGAAAGCTTCACGACACCCATGCTGACGGACAATAAAGGTACGACTGCTGAATCCTATACAAATGCACTGTATAAGCACTTACATGAGTGCATGGATCATGCAATCCCTAAAAGAACCAAGATGCTATCCTCCAAAAAAAGGAAGCCAATCTGGTGGTCCCTTGCCATAAAAAAACTCTACAACAGAAGAAAGAAACTGTTGCAAAAAAGAGTAAAATCCCATGATTGGAGGAACTCCCTGGTAAGCCTCAGTAAGAAGCTGAGATACCTCATAAAATCTTCCAAAGCTAGATACAAAAGCAAAATCGCCACTGATTCTAAAGACAGCCACAAAGCATTCTATAGCTATGGCAAGAATCTCAATAGCAACACTCAGATCTGCTCTGAGTTACAGCACAATGGCACTAAATATACAGAACCAACTGATATTGCCAACATCCTGGCAGATAGGTTCAGTGCTAATTTTACCCCTCTCTCACTCCCTAAATGGCCGGAAGAATGCATAGCTTCTGTAATCATGGCTGCACAGGTAAAAAACACACTCTCGAAAGCCAAGAACTCAGCATCCATGGGACCTGACAACATCCCAGGCTGTGTTCTATATGAACTACAGAACAAACAGGCACCCCACCTAAGTACCATGTTCAATCATGGCCTCACCTCAGGCTTTTTGCCCACTGAATGGCACACAGCAATGTTTATCACACTCCACAAAGGGGGAGCCATCACTGATCACAGGAACTACCATTAGCCTGATGAGCCTGGTCTGCAAGGCTATGGAACATATCATCATTGGACTTATAAACAATGACACTGGTAATCTCCAAATTCTGGACCCTACGCTGTTCAGGTTTGTAAAAGGCAGATCATGTCTCCTAAACCTGATAGACTTCTTTGTATCAGTCACCAAAGCTGTAGATGAGGGTAAGGTGATTCACATAGCCTACCTAGATCTCGCCAAGGCTTTCAACTCCATCCCCCACTCTGGAATTATAGATAAACTCACTAAACTAGGTATAATTCCCTATGTCACAAGATGGGTTGCCAGCTGGCTCACTGATAGAACCCACACTGTGAAAGTAGCAGACTATAAATCTAACTTCAGACCAGTAACAAGAGGAGTACCGCAGGGTTCAGTCCTGGGTCCTCTCCTGTTAGGTATCTACTTCTATGAAGTACAGGCTAACACAGAATGTCTTCAGCTAACAAAGTTTGCAGATGACTGCAAACTAGGAGCCATAATCAAAACTCCTAATGATGTAGACACCTTACAAAAAGGCCTCACTGAGACAGGTGCCTGGTGTCAAAGCCATGGCCTCAAGCTCAATGCCAAAAAGTGCATTATCATCCCTTTTGGTAAAAACTCTGTACCCATGAACTATCACATAGGCGATAGTCTACTTAACACTGAAAGTGTGATAAGAGACCTTGGGACACAGGTGGACAGTAGTCTCTCCTTTGATAATCACATTGCTACAGTAGTCAGGAGATTCTTCTACGTGGCACACCTCATCACAAAAGGTTTCTCATCCAGGAAATAAGAGGTCATTGTTCCCCTCTACTCATCACTCATTAGACCCATTATAGAGTACAACACCCCTTTTGGTATATACCTCACAAGACATCTAAAACAACTGGAAAGGATACAGAAATACCTCACAAAGAGGATTAATGGCCTCAAACACATGCCCTACGCAGACAGTCTCAAAAAACTTCAGCTTTACTCCGTCACATATCGCCTACTCAAAGGCGATCTCTGCCTAACATACAAAGCTATGTCAAACCCAGAGCTGTTGGACATGCTCCACTTTAAGAAATCCCAATCCCTCCGAGTTACATGCTCTAGGGACCTAAACCTTGTCACCACAATAAACAGAACATGCTGGAGGGATAGAGTCCTGTCCCAGAGACTTCCCATACTCTGTTACAAACTACCTATCTATATCAAACAAAGCTCATCATTAGCACTCTTCAAGAAAAAAAAAAATCTTGATGATTAGATAGGAGATGGGAAATTCACCCCAGAGATCACTTCTGTGGCTCTGCTCGACAGGGGCACAGGAAAATAATTTTCTTGGGTGGTGAAAGCCAGGGTACCATTTGGCTAGGCTTATATATATGCCCTAGGGCCAAAAGCCTAGTACCTACCTATGAATCTATATGACCATCACATAATGAGTTGGACATAATTTGTGGGTTATTATGGTTAGACTTTATATTACTATGGAGCAGTTTATATAACATTAATCAGTAATCTATGTTCATTGTTTGGCAGGCACCTCTGGCACATCAAACTAAAAAAAATGGAGGAGATACTTCATCTTGTTTTACTCCAGGGTGAAATAAGTAACCCACATAAGCTTGACAGACATTCTGGACAAGTGCACGTGTAACTGCTGTGTTTTTCTGCAATAGAAATTCATGCCTTTTGGGTAAAATAAGGCTCTTAACAGGACTCTCAAAGTGCACTAACGTAGATTATAAGGAATCAAGATGGTAACAGTATGAATGAGGGAAGATGGCCTTGGAGAGAAGAAGCCATCTGGTCTTATTATTTCCTGGTCTTTCAAATAATACAAAAACTGTGCAGTCCACCAACCATAAAAACAAGAAAAAAACAAGAACACAGTGGAATGGATAAAAAGATTTACTGGTGCATCTGGTACCTCGGCTTATGCCTTCAAAGGAATAATAATCACATCACATGGCTTCCTTTTGTACAAAATCTCAATTACAATCTATTAAACTAAATTCAATTAAGTTCAATTAGAATAAAGTGCCTCATAACAAAATAAAGTGACTACACATTTGCAAATAGAAATATAAGTTTGTTGTCTTATTTAAAACAATCTTTAATATTATATAGCATTAAAATTCACTTCTTGATTTAACCTCCTAGGATATAAAGTGCCAAAACTGATAATCAATCTAGTTTCCAAAGACACTAATTAACTGAGGAATTTTCATTGACACATAACAGCTTTAGGTTTGAGAGCAAGTATTACTTACAAAAAGAAGGTACAGCTATGGGGGCATCCTATGCCCCTAAGTATGCTAATATTTTTATGAATTATTTTGAAAATTCTTATATTTATAATACAAAGTTTTTTGGGCAAAGACTAATGATGTGTAAAAGGTTAACAGATGATTTGATCTTTGTATGTAAAGGAGACATGGGAGAATTTTAAAAATTGATGACACATTTACAAGAATCGTTTTGGACTTGAATTCACCTTTCATACACATAGGGAGGCCATGCAATATATGGACCTGGAATTCTTTGTTGGGGAGGATCATAAGGTACACTATAGGCCATTTGTCAAAGAAACAGCAGCAAATAATTTCTTAATGGCTAGTAGTATGCATGTCCCTCATCTCTTAGCATCTTTGCCATATGATGAACATTGGTGCTTTGCCAATAATACATCAGATAAATCAAAGTTGGGGGAAGAGTTTTCCAAGGTAAGGTCTAAATTAGCTAGCAGGGGATATTCTGAGAACACTCTGAACAAAGCAGAAAATCAAGTTACTAACATGCTCGGGGGGTCTGGCACACCACTTAGGGTTAGGAGTTATATGGGGTCTGACAGACATGATATCAATATGAGAACAGGGGACGATGTAGAGACGTTGCGCTTTGTTAATAGATATTTATGCTTTTTGGACTTACTAAGAAGGTTGGTTGATAGATTTTGGCCAATCATCAGTAATGAGGCAGCCTTAGTGGTTTGTTTCTTGAAAGGGTCACTTTCTCATATAGTAGATTCTTGAATTTAAAAGAACTTTTCAATATGAGGAAATCATGGTCAGTAGGTACCCAGATGGGTAGTTTTTCTTGTGGCAGATGCAAAGTTTGCAGAAAGATTAGAAATCTTGATGGGGTGAATGTTAATGGAAGAGTTTATAGGGCCCAAGATGAGTTCCAGTGTGATTCCTACGGAGTGGTTTATATCATTGGGTGTGGCTGTGACCAAATATTTGTTATATAGGACAGACTTGAAGAGCAGTGAAAAAACTTGGGTGACATTAGAAAAAGGAGACTGGATAGCCCAGTAGCAACTCATTTTTGCAATGTCCATGGTAACTCTGATACCAGTTTTTGCTTTAGTGTGTTTGCCAAACCCGCTTTTGCAAAGGAGAGGAATTTCTTACTAAATTAATGTCTTTGGAAACTAGACAGATTATCAGTTTAGGCACTTTATATCCTAGGAGGTTAAATCAGGAAGTGAATTTTAATGCTATATAATATTAAAGATTATTTTAAATAAGACAATGAACTTATATGTCTATTTGTGAATGTGTAGTCACTTTATTTTATCAGGCACTTTATTTTGTTATTAGGCACTTTATTCTAATTTAACTTGATTGAATTTAGCTTAGTTGATTGTAATTGAGAATTTGTACAAAAGTAAGCCATGTGGTGTGGTTATTATTCCTTTGAAGGCGTAAGCCAAGGTAGCGGATGCACCAGTAAATCTTTTTATCCATTCCACTGTGTTCTTGTTTTTTTTTCTTATTACTTCCTGGGTAGAATGTAAAGCTGTTTTATTTCTCCTCTTGTTTGAATTGGGAAGAGAGTTAATCTTTTGGTTACAGGTCTCTGTAAGTACTCGTTTATTTTGCAGCTAGTCTGTCTGAATCTTGTTTGGAAAGGAGCACTGCATTTAAGTTCTAAAGTCTATGGTACTATCAGAAAGGCAGCCTGATAGGAGAATTAATGTGTGCTGGACTGTAGACTGACTTGTATAAGACATGTATTTCATTTTCTAAACTTTATTTTTATTTAATACTAAAATGACTGATCTGTTTATTACAAACCACCCAGCATACTAATATATCATTTCCAAAGTCATACAAACATGAAGAAAAGGCAAAACCGTAAAAACAAATGAATAACTGAGAGCATAGATTCTGCACTGACAGCTATTTCTTTGGAGAACAGAACGACCTACATTCTATCACTAGTAACAGAAATTGGAAACAACACTACCCATTAAAAATAAATATGCTCTTAACTAGATATTCTGAAAACAGGGGGAAGCTGAAACACCCAAGATCAGCTTAAAATGTGCTTGTATTAAAATAAGAGCTTAATAGTTTTTATAAAAAGACCTTTGCAGTCAGTAACACCTATTATTGGAAGTGGTGACAATAATAACTGGTTTTCTTTCTGACAATAGCAAGAGCAATTTAAATACCAACAGCAAACATGAAGAGTTAACAAAACTAGATGTTGAAAAATGATACCATGTTTCTTTTTCCTTGCAACATTTGCTTTCAGTGTAATAATTATATATCCAACTCTTGTGTCATATTTCAAAGATAAGTAATGCTTGATGACTTAAACTGTTCGCCAAGTGGTTTCTTCTTTGTATTTTTCATGGATCTAATCCATGCAAAATGCTCTCTTTTGTGCTTGTTTTTGGACAGTTTGAGAATCATCCTTAAATGCTCACTATGCATCTTTATAGGTTCATATAGGTAAGTACTATGCTATCTGCCCAAAGGCATTCATAAGCCTAGCCGGAATGTGTTGGCTTTCGCCACCCCCTTAGATTAGTTCCCTGTGCCTCTGTCCAGCAGAGCCACTGAAGTGATCCCCAGAGTAAACTTCCTGTTTCCCATCCACTCGTCAAGGTTTCTCTTGAAGAGTGTTAGTGAGGAGCTCTGCCTAATGTAGATTGAAATCTTGCTCCAGAGCATGGGAAGCTTCTGGGACAGGAAACTATCCCTCCAGCACGTCCTATTTATTGCTGTGGTGAGGTTTAGATCCCTAGACCATGTGGCTTGTGGGGATATGGTTTTCTTTAGGTGGAGCATGTCCATCAATTCTGGGTTGGACATGGCCTTGTATGTCAGGCAGAGATTACCTCTGAGTAAGTGGTATGCAACCGAGTACAGCAGGAGTTTCTTCACTCGAGATGTATAGGTCATCTGTTTAAGGCCAGTGATCCTTTTGGTGAGGTAACATGGACTCAGTTATTAAAGCATGATATACTCTACTCCACCACAGGTATTTTATTCTGATATTAAATAAGGGGCACTGCTTGGCATTCTGCCAGGCAAGTTGTAACTTGAACTTGGTTTTTCTTTTCATTAAATTGTGACAGAAATAGGTCAGGGCCACATATTCCCAGAATGGTCTCTACTTCACTGTTTGTTATATATAGTATTGTACTAAACTGGTTTATAGGTACAGCACACCCACCTTTCTCTGAACATGCTGATTTAAGCTATCTACAGGAATAATGTGCAGTATTAACAGCTAATCACAAACAAGCAGAAATCGATATAGAATAGATACGCGCACACACACACACACACACACACACACACACACACACACACACACACACACACACACACACACGCACACACACACATAGATATATGTATAATTTCTTGCTGTATTTGGGAGCTTCAAGGTATAAGGAAGATTATATAGAAGAGGAGAATTTATGGGTGCTAAACATTTGAACCTTCATTTCTCAGAGTATTTAAGTAGGTCTGAAGAGATAAAATATGCAGTCATTGAGGAGATGGGGTTCACATTACGTTATCAAAAGATAACATAATTGAACGCTCAAAACATTGAAAAAGCTGCATATCAAAGCTTTTGTTGTGGGGGGCTGCTCCCCGAACCCCCCCCCCCGCTAAATATATATTCCAACTCCGAGATCGCCCTACAGTGAGGAAAGGGCAAATATCCCAGTCTTCACTGTACTGTAATCCCACAATGCGATCTTCGAAATGTGGCCATTTTGAAGTTCTGAGGGTTCAATTACATTATCTTTCGATAATGTAATAGGAACCCGAAGAGATGAGGTCATTATGATGGGATGGGAGGGCACATTGGCAGCTGTGGTCTGGGAGAAGCAGCAGTGCTCCACATGTTCTGGAAGTACAGATTGGCTAATGAAATCTGATAGGAAGGGACACAGGTACTAAAGTTGATAGCTAGTTACTAGGCATGTAGTCCAGGAGATCATTAAGGAGCCTAGCCCAATTGCCCAAAGCACTGTCTTGTTAAATGATTTAGTCCAGGTAAAACAGTAGGTAATCAAAGGTAGAAAGATTCAAATCTTCTACCCTTGACAGAGAAATTAACCCAGAAAACAAGTCAGAGTTTTACCCCTCTATGTTTACAGCTGGAGAAAAGAATAATACCTGTATAGAACTTGAACCCAGTACCTTCATTGCCCAATAAACTGCATTATACGCTGAGCTACAGCAACAGTCGGTAACATAGGTACATGTTTAAACAGGTGATGCCAGCAGTGTCCACACGGATGTTCAGTCCAATAAGTGCTCATATCTCAAAACAGTGCATGAGCAAATTCAGAGACACTATTATTCATTTGTTTTAAGGGTAGGTGTTTTTGATGATGCACTCCAGACTTTAGCATTTATTTGCTATAATTTGAGTTTCAGCAAAGGTGAAGGAAAAAAAGAATATTTTATGAATGGATTTGTACTCAGCTGCCATAGTGGAGTATACACAAGGATACAGTAATGTTTAGGGACGGCTCTTTTTGTGATAATTTTGTAAGGAAAATGTGAAAAGAGGCATTAGTAGAAGTGAAGTTTGGGAAATGTTGAAAGAACAGGTTCCAAAGTACATTAAATAGTTGATGATTGGATGGGAGATAGGAAATTCACCCTGGGGATCACTTCTGTGGCTCTACTCGACAGGGGCACAGGAAAATAATTTTCTTGGGTAGTGAAAGCCAGGGTAACTTTTTGGCTAGGCTTATATAGGCCCTAGGCCAATAGCCTAGTACCTACCTATGAATGCCTTCATCAGGTCTGTTCGCATCCTGCAGCCCAGAAAGATTTTATCCTGCTGGGGTGTTAGGGATGATTTGGGGAGATTGAGTGTGAACCCTATACCCTGTAGCAGAAACATGGCAAACCACAAATGTTTTTTAGGGTGACTTCTTTTTCTACAAGAATGAATATATCATCTAGGTAGGGGTAGATCTGAATGCCCCTGGTTCTGCAGTAGGCTATGGCTGGAACAAGGCATTTGGTGAATACCCTGGGTGAAGTGGATAAACCAAAGGCAAGGCAGTAAATTGAAAGTGAGAACATGGTGCAGTGAAATGTAAGTACTTTCTGTTAGAGGGTTTTATAGGGATGTGGAGGTAGGCCTCCTTCTGGTCCAGACTGACCTGTGCTGGCAATAGTGGAAGTAGAGTTTGGAGGGATAACATTCTGAAGGGTGGGAGTTTTATGAAGATATTTAGAAAGGACAAATCCAGGATTGGTCTCCATGGCCCGTCCTTTTTTGGGACTAGAAATAGCCTTAAGTAAAAGCCATTTCCTTCTTGTCCTGGGGACAGGTTCTATGGTTCCATGGGTCATTAGATCTTGTATAATGTCTGAAAAAAGGGGAAGTTGGTTTTGGGTGGGAATGGGGGGGGCTTTCTTTCCAAGGAAGGAAGTATCCCTCTTCTACTATTGCCATGACCCAGTGATCTGAAGTAATTGTTCTCCAGAGGGGCAGGTAGTGGGAGAGATGGGCTGACAGGGGGAGGTGGGCAAGGCAGCCATGCATTGCTGGTGCCATTTCTGTCATGAAAGAGCTGTCTGGGGGTAGGCATAAAAGATGCTGGTCTGCTAGAGGTCTGCCTCCTGTTCCTCTCCTATGCCTGGAAGAAGAAGGGGTAGCAGTTAATGGGGTTCTTCTGACATAGGTGGGCTTAGCTGACAGTTTCTGTAGTATTTAGGTATAGGGGATACTAGAAGGTGCTTAATGTCTTGAAGCTCTTTGCTTTTCTCCTGAAGCAGACAGCTTCCCAAACAAGAGGTTGTGATCTAGTGGAGCATCAAGAATATTGGATTTGAAATCCTCAGGCAGGGGTTGAAGCTGAAGCCATGAATATCTGCAGAACACCTAGGCAGATGCAGCAGATCTAACAGAAGCCTCTGCTGCATCATAACTGTATCTGATCGAGTGTCTGGCCACCTGGGATGCCAGGGGCAGTTTTGATGCAACCTCAGTCTTGTTAGGAGAGTCAGGCAGGGAGGATAGGAATGTTGATGCTTGGGATACCAAGTCCAAGGCATACTTGATCCTATGGGTTTGGAAACTAATGTCAAGCACATGATGCCAGGGCACTTCTATTGGCTAGGCTTGTAAAAGCTCCAGGGCTATTAGCCTAATATAGATCTATGAACCTATGAAAGACAGAGAATTGGAAGGGCTCTCAATGGAATTGAAAGAACCATTTCCACACAAGCTATAAAACATAGGAATGTTAACATATGTCATGTGACAATGTGGTAAGCAGGAGCTGTGGTGAGAGGAGGCAAGTGTTTTGGTAGGCAATAGCTGGTAAGCCGTAGCAAATTTCAGAAAATTGTAAGGCATACTGCAAGACACTGCCTGTTGAGGACAAACAGCATACAAGGTGGTAACAGCTATCACTGGGGAAACAGGAATGCTGGGAATGGGAAGAGATCAAGGATTACTGAAGAGGCTGAAAAAGAGGCAAAATAAGTACAAACCAGAATATGTCCTCTCACCAAATGAAGAAATAGATAACACCCACTGGTAGCAGACTTCTCATCTGTTCCTATTTTGCTGGATTATTTTTATTTTTAGACCTGATTTAGGTTGTCCATATTTTTGGATGTCTATTCCTATTTTCATACTTAATTTATTCCTTCATATGATCCAGCATTCCAGTTGGAGGTTGGAAGAGTTATGTGCTATTTGATGTTCAAATGTTATACTAATTAAATGCCCAGATATTTAGCTAGCTATTCCTTTTTCAAGCCATTTGCTGATATTTTCATTGTCTGCATGTGGAGAGATATGTCAAGTGGTTATGCCTTATTTGTTATCAGCATATTAGAGTGCTGTACGTGTGGATCTATGCAACATGTGGACTTTAGAAGACTGGAAGGAGATGGACTAGAGATGTCGATGGTGTTTAAAAGTCAAGGGAATCCCTCATGCTCTGTAAGTGTGACTAGCTTAAAAACTGTAAGGAGGAGATACTTTCACAAGAGAGACAGGAGCTAGAATACCATGCATTACTCGGTTTAGACCAACTGATGGACAATAAGGAACAATAAAGCAGAGAAAGCTGATCCGAACATTAATGTCTGTGTAAGCACTTAGGCGGTTGTTAAGCTCTGTGAAGAGCTTCCTGAATAGAGAGACGTTTGACTGGAAATGCAGGAAGTGTTAATCTCACTTGCTGATGAGTCTGCTGAGGATGAAATGTTCAGCTTCAAGTAGAGAAGTGTAGAAATTAGATTTGATGACCTAGTACACATACACACAAGAAGAAGGAAGAGGGAGTATTTTTGGATGTGGATTCAAAAAACAGTCAAGTTATATGAGACAGCAGAGAATGTTAATATTGAGCATGATTTTTGCTTATTGGAAAAGGATATCAGAAAGGGAGAAGTAAGACATACATATTTCAGACTTGAAATTTTGAAGCAGAACTTACCATTCTATTGTTTGATTGGAGATCCACCCATAGGTGGTAAGAACTAACCAATAACTGTCCATAGACAATTTCACGTGAGCTGGCTTTGTTCTTTTCCACTACACATTATAGTCAAGAAAGAATGTTCTGAAGAGATGGACATCCATGGCCAAATTAAACATATTAATGTGAAAGTGTATTAACGAATGGCAGATGATATTGATGTACTGCTGTAGGCTGTATATGCTGGTATTGTCTATGTGAAAAAATCTAGTAAAATGATATAGTTAAAAAAGGTAAAATGACAGAAACAGTTATACGTAATGTGGAGCTGGTCTAAAGCTTGTTTCATTTACAGCTTTCATATATTTATTTCTGTATTATCACAACATACTATATGGGATGAATGTAATCATCACTGCTGAGACTCTCTGGTGACATTAGCATAGACTGGTTAATATTGCACAAATAATTGTTAAACAAAAAGCACGAACACCAACAATGAATTCAAAAACAAGGAACTGCAGTAGTCAAAGGAATGAACCAAACGAAGTTGAAAGTAAAATTTAATGTAAAGCGCTTTTTGTTTGCATGGTGTGCAAACTTCTTCAGACAAAATGTTAAAATTCAGTAACACTTATAAATACATTCAGGTTTGGTTAATTAATCAATCCAAGTAGCACGAACCCACTTAACCATCTTCTTAAAGACACAAAGAGTAATCAAATAATTACTGTCACGAAGAATGTATACATTCATTAAAATGAAAGTTAACATGAAAATTAACATAAAAATTAACCTCATAGCGACAGAACCTACAAAAACAATATATATAAAAAAATATATATATATAAAAAACTAATTAACATATACCCTACAATATTACAAACAGCTGGTTCAATTGTACATACTGGGTTGAGAGTATATCAACTCCACATCACCTCTTTAAGCTTTTTAGTTTCAAAATACTGCTTAAAGAACAGCTTTCATTCAAGCCTGGAAAATTATAGGCATTAAGCCTAATCAGCCAGGCTAACTCCAATTCTTCCAACTGTAAAGGTGTAGGACCACCCCTTATATCGTGTAAAATTTGATCAATAACTAAAAATTTAAAACTGTGTTCAGTGTGACCAAGGATGTGTTTAGCGAGTGCATTGTCCTGCTTTTTCCTACTGATAGCATATAGGTGCTCATACATTCAATCACGGAGCCTCCTCTCTGTTTTACCTATGCAAAAAGCAGGACAACTTTGGCACTCGGCTAAATAAACAACCATTTTTGAATTACAGTTAGCCCTACATCTCAACTTATATTGAATGCCTTGCCCAGTAAATCGATTTGACTCTACTACATACTTGCAAAAGTTACACCCTTAGCATTTAAACATCCCTACTGTTTTGGGGTAAGTATAACGTTGTTGTTCAAAGATTTCAAATGCTTACCCTTCCTAAAGGTAATGCTGGGGTAATCACCCATCTTAGTGTAAATGCCAGGGTTACTTTTAAACAAACCCTAGTTTTTATGAATAATGTCAGTACAGCTGTTAACTATGCATATTGTATGTAATAATAAACCTTGGTCCAGAGTTACTAGATGTAACAAAAACTGCATCCATGTTGTTAGAATTTATCACGTCAGAATTTAGTACTTGTTGCGTCTGGGTATGCCTAATACTCAAAATAGGTTTATACATATCATTCATTCTTTTATATTTAACCTCATCTATCAGGTCATCTATCAAGGTTATAGGGTACCCTCAATGTAAAAACATACTTCTTAGCAACTGGCATTCATCACCAAAATCAACATCCTGGCTAACAATATGTGCAGCCCTCAAAAACTGGCCCTTAATAACTGACCGCTTCTGATAGTATGGGTGGCAACTTGAAAAATGCAAAAAGGAGTTTGAGTATGTCATTTTTCTATGAATTATTACCACATAGCTGTTTATTTCACTATTTTTGGACAACCAAATATCCAAATATGCAATTGCTTCCGTGTTATATGTAGAGGTGAACCGCAAAAATTGAGTGGAAGCATTAAATTGATTCATTACCATTTTACTGGTCTTGACATCACCATTAAGCAAGATAAAAATGTCATCCAAATAGCGTGTATAAAAAACTAACTGGTCCTTAATGTCTAAATTGTTAGACACAAACTCAGATTCCCAATGAGCCATAACTAAGTTGACTATACTTGCCTCATAGGGAGTGCCCATGGCGAAACCAACTTTTTGTAAATAGAAGTTGTCACCGAGCATAAAGAAATTGTTGAAAAGTATTATTTCCAAGAGCTCGATGACTAAGTCTATTTCCCTTTTGGTGGCCCCATTTTTCATTAGTACTAAACTCGCCCATTCAATCCCTATGTTATGGGGGATACACGTATACAAATCCTTCACATCTACTGTGAGGAAATTGTAGTCAATATTAAATTCTAGTCTGTCTATCTTCTCAATAAATGACCATGAATCTTTACATATTTGATGTTCATGTATCAAGAATTTCTGCAAAATGGAATCAACGACTTTAGCACAAGGTATGTTGGTGAACCCTGTCCATCCACCAATGGTCTCATAGGGGGATTTGTCAGATCTTCATGAATCTTCGGTATACCAAACAAGTAAGGATACCTAGGATATAACGTGGACATATAATTAAAGATCTTCTGTTCTATCCTACCCTCTATAAACATGTCTCAATGCTATTCTTAATAATACTATAGGCTCTATTTACTTCTGATCGTGAACTCAGTGCATAAGAAGGACAATAAAGTAAGCTCACCATACGGTCAAAATAGTCTATATTGTCAAAGACTACAAGACCCCCTCCTTTATCGGGTTTACAAATACAAATATCATGTGATTTGATATATTCAAGATAATCACATTCTGTCTTACTAATTTGATCATTAGTATATAATCTATGGCCATACTTAAGTCTTTGCCCTGATATCCAATTTGCAGATTTGTTCAAACACTTGCACCAATGGGTGTAAAGGGGTGTTGTATGTACTAAGAATTCTAAATCTGTCAGTATGTTCTTCTTCTAAACTACCACCCCATCATTAAATTGAAATTTAACTTCCTAGTAAAAAATTTAACATCTATTATTGTCTTTACTAGGTCGAATTTCTGTAAGGGGGCATATGTATGGCCTTTTGATAAAAAATCTACAATGTCAGAGGTGATGTTTACAGAAGAAAAATTGTACACTTTAAAATCCCCTGTTGTGTTTGTAATAATAACTGGTTTGTCCACTATAGGTAAAACCACTGATCTATTCAAAATATTACAAATAGTAGAATGATCAGAAGTAGAAATAAAAGCATTTCTGCCACCAGACAAATCAAAGTCCAAACTATCAGACTCAAAACACAAACAATCATTCTACTATTTGTAATATTTTGAATAGATCAATGGTTTTACCTATAGTGGACAAACCAGTTATTATTACAATCACAACAGGGGATTTTAAAGTATACAATTTTTCTTCTGTAAACATCACCTTTGACATTGTAGACTTTTTATCAAAAGGCCATACATATGTCCCCTTACAGAAATTCGACCTATTAAAGACAATAATAGAGGTTAAAATTTTTACTAGGAAGTTAAATTTCAATTTAATGATGGGGGTAGTTTAGAAGAAGAACATAGTGACAAATTTAGAATTCCTAGTACATACAACCCCCCTTTACACCCATTGGTGCAAGTGTTTGAACAAATGTGTGAATTGGATATCAGGCAAAGACTTAAGTATGGACATAGATTATATACTAATGATCAAATTAGTAAGACAGAATGCGATTATCTTGAATATATCAAATCACATGTAATTCATATTTGTAAACCCGATAAAGGAGGGGGTCTTGTAGTCTTTGGCAATATAGACTATTTTGACCATATGGTGAGCTTACTTTATTGTCCTTCTTATGCACTGAGTTCATGATCAGAAGTAAATAGAGCCTATAGTATTATTAAGAATAGCATTGAGGACATGTTTATAGAGGGTAGGATAGAACAGAAGATCTTTAATTATATGTCCACTTTATAGTCTAGGTATCCTTACTTGTTTGGTATACCAAAGATTCATAAAGATCTGACAAATCCCCCTTATGAGACCATTGGTGGACGGACGGAGTTCACCAACATACCCTTGTGCTAAGTCGTTGATTACATTTTACAGAAATGCTTGATACATGAACATCAGATATGCAAAAATTCATGGTCATTTCTTGAGAAGATAGACAGACTAGAATTTAATATTGACTACAATTTCCTCACAGTAGATTTGTATACATGTATCCCCCATGACATAGGGATTGAATGGGTGAGTTTAGTACTAATGAAAAATGGGGCCACCAAAAGGGAAATAGATCTAGTCATCCAGCTCTTGGAAATAATACTTTACAACAATTTCTTTATGCTCGGTGACAACTTTTATTTACAAAAAGTTGGTGTCGCCATGGGCTCTCCCTTTGGGGCAAGTATAGCCAACTTAGTTATGGCTCATTGGGAATCTGAGTTTGTGTTTAACAATTTAGGCATTAAGGACCGGTTAGTTTTTTATACATGTTATTTGGACAACATTTTTATCTTACTTAATGGTGATGTCAAGACCAGTAAAATGGTTGTGAATAAATTTAATGCTTCCATTCAATTTTTGCAGTTCACCTCTACATATAACATGGAAGCAATTGGATATTTGGTTGTCCAGGAATAGTGAATTAAACAGCTATGTGGCAAAAATTCATAAAAAAAAACACATACTCAAACTCCTTTTTGCATTTTTCAAGTTGCCACCCATACTACCAGAAGTGGTCAGTTATTAAGGGCCAGTAAGTGAGGGCTGCACGTATTTTTAGCCAGGATGTGGATTTTGTTGATGAATGCCAGTTGCTAAGAAGTATGTTTTTACATCGAGGGTACCCTGTAACCTTGATAGATGACCTTATAGATGAGGTTAAATATAAAAAAATGAATGATATGTATAAACCTATTTTGAGTATTAGGCATACCCAGATGCAATAAGTACCAAATTCTGACATGATAAAGTCTAACAACATGGATGGGGTTTTTGTTCCATCTAGTAACTCTGGACCAAGGTTTATTATTACATACAATATGCATAGTTACACTTGTATTGACATTATTCGTAAAAACTGGGGTTTGTTTAAAAGTAACCCTGGTGTTTACACTAATATGGGTGATTACCCCAGCTTTACCTTTAGGAAGGGTAAGAATTTGAAATCTTTGTTTGAACAACAACATTATACTTACCCCAAAACCGTAGGGATGTTTAAATGCCAAGGGTGTAACTTTTGCAAGTATGTAGTAGAGTCCAATCGGTTTTCTGTGCAAGGCATTCAATATAAGTTGAGATGTAGGGCTAACTGTAATTCAAAAATGGTTGTTTATTTAGCCAAGTGCCAAAGTTGTCCTGCTTTTTACATAGGTAAAACAGAGAGGAGGCTCCGTGATTGAATGTATGAGTACCTATATACTATCACTAGGAAAAAGCAGGACAACGCACTTGCTAAACACATCCTTGGTCACACTGAACACAGTTTTAAATTCTTAGTTATTGATCAAATTTTACACAATATAAGGTGTGGTCCTACAGCTTTACAGTTGGAAGAAGTGGAGTTAGCCTAGCAGATTAGGCTTATTGCCTATAATTTTCCAGGCTTGAATGAAAGATGTTCTTTAAGCAGTATTTTGAAACTAAAAAGCTTAAAGAGTTGATGTGGAGTTGATATACTATCTGCCCAGTATGTACAATTGAACCAATTGTCTGTAATATTGTAGGGTATATGTTAATTAGTTTTTTATATGAAATATATTTTTTATATATTTTTTTATATATATATATTTTTATATATATATTGTTTTTGTAGGTTCTGTCGCTGTGAGGTTAATTTTTATGTTAATTTTCATGTTAACTTTCATTTTAATGAATGTATACATTCTTCGTGACAGTAATTATTTGGTTACTCTTTGTGTCTTTAAGAAGATGGTTAAGTGGGTTTGTCCAATTTGGATTGATTAATTAACCAAACCTGAATGTATTTATAAGTGTTACTGAATTTTAACATTTTGTCTGAAGAAGTTTGCACACCGTGCAAACAGAAAGCGCTTTACATTAAATTTTACTTTCAACTTTGTTTGGTTTGTTACTTTGACTACTGCAGTTCCTGGTTTTTGAATTCATCGTACAAATAATCTCAACCCACTTGTTTATTTATTTATGTATTTATTTTTACAACTAAGGATTACTTCTAAAGGCAGTAAAGTAAGAGCTAGTATTTATTTGTTTAAGATTGAAAGTTTTTTTGGTATTTTATTTGTCTGAAAGCTCTAATGGATAGCATCAGAGGTTGATATTTCATAGCTGCATTGTATTTATTATATATTTTTTTCAATTCAGACATGTTAATATGTTATCAGAGACTCATTAACATATTTATCTAGATATAAATACACTAATGGACTTCTGGCAATTAACAACTAACATGTATGTCATCCATGCTATAATTAATACATGAACCTTGAGACCAGATTATTCTTCATGTGGTTTATGTGGCTGGGTCCCCTTCAGATGGTCGAACTTTTAAAAGCTCAACTTTCATATGGCTCTGACCATATCATCGAACTTTTAAAAGTTTGAACGGTCTGAATGGGCACAGAACGGGAAGATTTCCCTTTACTGCAGTGTAGTGCGATCTCAGAATTGGCATATTTACATAGCAGGGGGGTGTGGGTGCAGGGGGTCTTGCACCCCTGCTAGAACTGTTTAGTTGTTTTTTTTTTGTTCATTCATTTATTTTTCATATTTTTGAATATTCAAATGTTCGATCATATGGTCGCGGCCAAATATAGGTCAACCATTTAGATGTTCAATTATGTGAAGTAGAACTATATATAAATATATATATATATATATATATATATATATATATATATATATATATATATATTATATATATATATATATATATATAATATGCTCTAATGTCTATATCTCATGTGTGTAAAGTCAACAACTGTCTAGATGACTGCATATGGTTGACTAGAAAGTTAAATGGCAAGTGTGCAAGATTGCACAAATTAAGGATATTATGGATTTGAGGAATTTGCTGTTATTCCCATCTTTGTGTGATCTCAGAGTTAGTATTTAAAACTAGCAGGTGTTATGGGGGGCATAGCCTCCAGCATGGTGTTTTTTTTTTAATGTAAGTTAGATTTTGCATGCCCTGCACAGACTTTTGTCAGTTATGTTATTTTTCAGCTTATTGTGGTTGCCATTATTGTAGTTAATGTTTTTTGTTTTTTTTTTTATAAAAACTTTTTTGTTTTCATAACAATGAATAAACAACTTAATTATAAAACAAACACATGACTATTTCCATATGCCCACAGATGATTAATAAATCATAGTTGTATAACTCAATGGCAATATTTTTCAAGAAAATGTTTAAGTTTAAGCAAAGATGTATATGAATGCGTAATATTCGAAGTTCTCATGTTTATAGTATGCAATTTGCTGCACCAAACGAATTTTCCATGCTAATAAAATCAACACTAGAGGGGTAGCTTTACTTTTCTAGTCTTTAATTATTATTTTTCTAGCTATTGCTAGAATTGGCCGTAGAAGAGGCGCTTGAGTTTTTAGAATTATCTCAGGAATAGGAGCATGAAATAAAACCAACAGTTTCTAAATATTACATCTGTGTGGCCATAGGGCTTGAGTGAAGTTATTAATTTCTTTATAAAAAGGGGAGGTGACCTCACATTCATATACCGTATGCATCCAATCAGTTATTATTTCAGAATCACATCTCCAACAATTAAATCTATTTGATTTATACATAACTGTAATTTTGTTAGGAGTAACAAAAAGCCTGTATAAGAATTTCTAAGTGAAAACGTTCCAATATAATGACAATATAGTTTTATCTGTAGACTTTAATATTATTTTCTTGTTTTCTTCAGTGACATTGTTATTATCTAAATATGTTAGATTTAACCTAAGAATTGTATATATTTGTGACAAGTATGATTTTTAATTGCATTATTAATATTTGTAAAGAATTCCAATATTTTGGGGAATAATTTACTATCTGTATTAAATATTTATTTCTGTGTTCACAAAATCTCTATATATTTGTAATATTAGTCAATTTTTAGAATCATGATTGTATCTAGACCTTAGATTTTCAACAGTATGTATTTTGAAACCATTTAAGAATTGATGTCAGTAAATTAAGTTACTTTATTGTTTCAATTGTATCATTTTGCTGAAATTGTGAGTTTCCAAGCAGTAATTCATTTATGCCATTGTAAACATAGAAAATATTAAGTCTATAATATAATGGTTAGAATATGTGAACTTCCAGAAAGAAGAAAGAATATTACTTATATAGGGAATTTGAGTTGAATAAATATTTCCATTTACACAAAAATCTTTTAATATGCAGGTGAAAATATTAGGGACTATGTGTTTATGACTGGATGTGATATGTTTATTATTTACATATAATATTTCTTGGTGTATTTGTTTCCACTTTGAATCATATTATGAACTTATCCACAATGCAATAAACTTAACAGTTGTTGAAGTAGCATACAATTAAATATCAGGGAATCCTATTCGACCATTATCCCAGCATTTTCTGTGCCAATTAAAAGAAAATATTGTTTTATTAGGATGCCAAAGAAATGTAAGTAGAATGTTATTAATCTTCTTCATTAATTTTTATGATGGAAACAATACTAAAGATTGTTTGTCAAATATTATTTTAGGGAGCATTACCATCTTAATTAACATTGATCATTCTTCCATAGCAAAGAAGAATATATTCTAATTTGTGACTAAACTCAGCAATCTGTTGAAAAGTTGTTTGTATCATTTCTTTACTATTAGATACAATAGATATGCCAAGATATTTAATTTGAGTTTTATTCCAATTGAAGTTAAAATATTTTTATATGTTTTTCATTTCTTGTTAATTAATAATGAACTTGATTTCTTATAATTACATTTTAAGTTTGCGATTTCTTCAAACTGTCATATGGATCGAATTACATATTCTAATGATTTTCCTATATTTACTATTGCTCGTAAAATATCATCAGCAAATAGATTAATCTTTTTTATTTTGATTCCATTAATGTAATTAGATCTAAAACTATTAGCAAAAGGTTCTGTTACTAATACAACTCGTTTTGTACATTTTTGTAATTTAAATGAATTAGAAAGAAAAGAATATATTTTAACATAAGCACAACAGTTATTGTAGAACTTTTAGCTGTGCTGAGAAGTTATATATTTTGTGTTTTAAACAGATAAGGCCAATTGACCAAGTCAAAAGCTTTATCTAAATCAAGACTAATGATTGAAAGCTCTTTTATTATTTTTATATGCATAGCATATTAGTGTTTGCATTCTTATATTACCCTGTACTTGTCTATTTAAAATAAACCCTGTTTGAGCATTGCTAATTAGTTTAGGTATTAATAAATTAATTATTTTGGCTAAAATGGACATGGACATCTTATAGTCTACATTTAAAATTAAAATGGGTCTGTATGATGAGCACTTTGTAGGATCCTTATCTTGTTTTAAAATAGGTGACATGAGGGAATATGTCCATGATGAGGGAACTTCAGCAGTAGTTTTTATTGCTCTATAGACCCTATCTCATGTTTTAACAACATCATCTGGTAGACTTTTATATAACACTGGTATAGGACCATCTAAAGCTCAGCCCCTTTTTATTTTTTTAACTTTTTTATTTGATCTTTTGTTTCTATTAAAGTGAATGGTTTATCATGTTTTATTTGTTCATTTATTTTTTTTTATATTTTCCTTAAAAATGTTTTGACTATTTCAACATTATCTGAGTTATTTATATTTTTATTTACATTTTCATCATAAAATACTTTACAGCTCTCAAGAATGCATTAAAAAGCTTTTCTTATTTCTTTTTTATTATTTATATGTGTTGCAATTTCATTAATATGATTTAATTTATTCATTTTCTTTGATCTAATATGAAGTTTATGTAAGCTTATTGGGTGTACTGAATATGCTTGAAGTTTACATTTTTCCAGCTTTATTGAAACTTTATAATTTAGAATTTCAACATATTTAGTATTTAACTTTTTAACTTCTGACTGACTGATAGTAACATTTGGTTTTAGATTTAATTTTAATGTATCTATTTTGGCCTGCAGTGCATTTAATTATTTATGCCATTCTCTTGCTTTACTAATATACCAACTTGTAACTCTTCCATTTACAGAAAACCAAAGAAACCATGTTGGGTAAAACCTTGGTGCAGAAATAAATCCAAATGAAAGATAAAAAGTAAAAAATGCACCAAGATAACACACAGCAAAACGTTTAATCACAGCAAAGTACAAAGAGGTAAGCGCTTTCACAACCAAAGTTGCTTCATCAGACACCACAGTAAAAAATGCACAGGTTTAAATAGAGAGTCTAAAATGCCAATTAATCAATAAAAATCACACAACGATTAAGTAGCAGTGAAAAACAATTAAGCCTCATGCTCAAATTAAAAAAAGCATTGCTTAAAACATTGCTTAAAACCATTGTACAAGAAGGAATCAAATACTATACATGAGAAAGCACTTAAAAAACTTATAAAATCATTATAAAACATGGAAAAATACTAAGCAGGAAAAAGTTAAATAGAATACTTGGAAACTAAAAGCTAGTTAAATACATTAGACTAATTTTGAAAGAACTTAGCTAATCTTAATGCTCGAGAAGTCTAGCCTTTAAAAATGGGACCAAGGAATTAGTAGCATTCAAACCAGGATCATTTTCAGCATTAAGTTTCAAAATCCACTTCTGTTCATGTCCCTCTGTGATATTCTCAATGTCACCACCTCTGGGGTTTCTATGAATATGTTGTAGAACAAAAAACTTAAAGGAATGAGAATGGCCATTGGACATAACATGATTGGCTAGAGCATTTGATGGTTTATTATTGCTAATATCTCTTAGGTGGTCTAAAATACGATCTTTAAGCATTCTATTTGTTTTTCCTACATAAAAAGCAGGACATTGTACACAAAAACAATAATAGACCACATCTGTAGATCTACAATCAGTGTATTGATTAGTGTACAAAGAAAATTTCCTATTAGGATGTACATATTTATTTTTGCTATATATAAATTGACAAGCACTGCAATTCCTGCATGAAAAAATACCATGTCGATTGGATCTAATAATAGTTCTAGATAAATCACCACGACATAGATGTTGTTTAAGGGATTTATTATTTCTAAAACTAAAAATAGGAGAATGTCCAACCTTGTCTACCAGTCCAGGCACTTCTTGTAGCAAATACCAATGCTTTTTGACTACATCTAAGTATTGATTGATGTTACTGGAAAACTGAAACACCACTCTAAAATCATTACTAGTTCTGTTAGTATATCTTGTATTGTAAACAGCATCACCAGCATTAAAATAAGGTTTACATCTAGTGCTTCTCAGCTTTCAGGCATTAGAGATAGTCTGTGCAATGTCTGCAAGTGAGTATCCCCTATGTAAAAATTCTGTTTTTAAATTAGATAGGGCAACTACTGCATCTTCATCTCTGCTATGCAGTCGCAGTGTTCTAAAAACATGACCCTTGAGCACGTTCCTAGGAACGTGTCTAGGGTGCATACTAGATTTGTACAAAAGAGTATTTTTTCTAGTGGGTTTAAAATAAATATTACTGCAAAGAATATTTAAAACAGATTTACTAACCTACACATCAAGGAAACTGATGTCAGTGATGGAACTATGGTAAGTGAACCTTAAAAAATCAGTAGTTGAATGCAAATATTCCAAAAACTGTGCCAAATCAATACCGGAACCTCTCCACAGCATAAACACGTCATCCACAAAGCGGACGTACCAAAGTATTTGTCCAAAGAATGGATGATTATTTGACAACACATTTTGCTCTTCCCAGCTAACCAAAGCCAAGTTGGCGTAGCTATTTGCACTGACCAATGGAATCCAGTAAGAGTTATAGCAATGCTTAACATATCATTTTTATGAACATATGTATCTTTTACTTTAGGCTTTACTGATGAGTTCTTCCATAGAATGAGTGTGCCCCTTCTTTTAACATGAAAACCAGAACCTGTTACATTGAAATTATTCTTTAATGATAGATGATTTACATCCTTATTAAGTAATTGTGTTTCCTATAGAAATACTATTTTAGCTTATGTAGCTACAAGTATTTCAACAGACTCCCCTTCTTTACTGGACTATTTAATTTATACATGTTAATATATATATATATATATATATATATATATATATATATATATATATATATATATATATATATATTTACACACACACACACATATATATATATATATATACACATATATATATATGTATATATATATATATATATATATATATATATATATATATATATACACACACATTTAAAATCAGACATTTAGATAAGAAAAAGAAAACAGATATAAAATCACATTTATGTACAGAATTTATTATATAATTTATAAATAACAATATGAAATCTTCGGCTACGGACAAAACATTTGGAACAAATAGAAAAATTACCTAATATATATAATAAAATTATGTAATTCTATCATGGAATAACATATTCCTAGATTGCTGAAAAAATCAAACTACCTCTCAACCTCCAATGCCTAGCTCATGCTTTTGTTCAATGTTAATGTGTCTCATATTTTTTAGTCTGTATTATCTTAAATTAGCACGTCATTGAGTTGTTAGGAATGAAGAAAGTTAAAAAGCTGCTTAGATTGTTTCTTTATAATTCAACCAGACTGATTATCTTTAGTATCATCTTTCTATGTAACCTCTCATTATCTCCCTAATCTACTATATGGAAGAAGTCAGTAGTTATTTTTTACTTATTAATTTATAGCTCAGGTGATTTCATATTTTTTCGGTTTTATTTACTATGTATAAAGTTGTTGACATAATGTTTTAACTATACACATATATACTCATCCTTATCTCTTGCAATTTCTGTTTGTATATTATATCTTATTATATATTCTATCAGTATATTTCTAAGATCTATATTTTAGTTATATTCCTAGTATAGTGTACCATTTAATAGAACAATTATATTTTACCTTATATATTGGCTAATCTTTAATCTAGTTCTACTATTAGAAACAGTCCCATTTCTTCTTTATATATTATATCTGAGTGTTTGAAGAAACATCTGAAAAATCCTTGCTTTAAGATTCAAACTTTCCAAAATAGTCTTGAGATTTTAAATTTAGTTATCATTAAAATCCAACAGTAACAAAGAAATACAATCCTATTTTTTATCAGAAGTTTTTTTCTGTAAGCTAGTGTATAGTCTATCTTTTTGCTATGCTACAAGCATTTAAAACTATTGGGTAGCTGTTAGTGGTTTTACAATGCAATTTACTGTCTTTTACTTATTATCTAACTTGTATTCATTAGTATCTTACATATGATTCAAAACAGTATGTTTATTCATCTAATATGTATTATTTTAAGCTGTATTTTCAGTTTTCTCAGTTAATACAACCTGTAATTTGCATTTTAACATTCTAACATGTCAGTTAAGAGGATGAGTTGAAAGGTCAGCTTTCACCTTTAGACAGAAAGAAGAAATCTGTACATAGAATTTTCAAAGCTTCTGAAGCCTCACAAAAGTGCTTGTGACTCTAATTAGTTAGTATTCATGTTGAGGGAGTGGAAATGATTAATTTATCACTTATAACTTGCAAAAAAACTGCTTGTAACATTTGGAAGTGAATTTGAGCCACTTCTATAGTATTCATTAATTCCTCAAACCTTTCCAAAACACTAAAAAATGAACATTTTTAACCAATAAAAAGCTTCTATATGTAAAGGAAGAACTTTTTAATGATTCTCTAAGCACTACTATGCTTGCTGCGTTCATGAGCATTCATTTTTAACCTTTGCTTCAATACAGAAGGCATACTAATCTAACTAAAACAAAAATAACTGCTAATTATTATATCCACATTATAGTAAAGCTCAGTCAAATATGACAGAGCCTTGACTATCAGATATGCAGTTTTATGTGCTATTTTGGTTAAAGCATACTGTCATTCTTTAAAGGAGACATAGCATTTAAACTTGTATTAAAAGAATGGCAGTTATGTATGATGTAGGTTTAATTTTGTAAGAGTTTCAATGTTACTCTAATTTTTTTATATCATTCCACTAACAGCTTTTATATATATATGTAAACTGATATATGTTTTGTACTTTAGTATATAACATAGCATGTCTTGCCTGGGTTCTTTTGCATGTCAGGTATATCATTAGCACACTACTGAATCATTTTAAGATCCCAAAAAGCATATCAAACTATAAAAGCTTTATCTCATTAATGATTTACTTTTAGTGATATAAATCCAATGATCCCTTAAACTTTATATAACATTAATCATTACTATCATATGTCCATTTATATTCTCAGGTTTTAATATGGATTGCTTTAGATGACATATATTATTATTCTTTAGGAGACATAACATTTAAACTTTCATTAAAAAATGGCAGTTATGTGAGAACAGACTTTAACTTGTGAAAAAGTCTAAAAAGCACAGCTTATTTGATATCATTTTCATATTCTCTTTTGTATATGTAAGCAACCACATGTTTTGTTAATTAGTATGTAGCTTAACACACCCCTTAAGTGTCATTTGTGTTTCAAATATTATATTTAAAAGAACTTTTCAAACCATGTTAAGATAACAGAAAGTGTGCCAATTAACAAAAGCTTCATCATATTAATGATTAACTTTTAATGATATGAGTGGTTGAACCATTTAAACTTTAAATGAAAATAAATTGTTTAATTTCATATATATATCTAAAAGAATTTAAGTGTTATCATATTAAAAGGGGAATTAGTAACCATTTAAAGCAGAGAAAGAAAAATAAATGATTTGCCTTGTAAAAAGTAGTATTTAGCAACTACTCCTTCCTATTCAAGTACCTATTTAAATCACTAAACATTCATAACCAGGAAATGCATTAATTTTAATTTGTCCTTCAGTTTTTTACTGTTTTTGTCCTTTACTGACCACCCATCCCTTGTAGCATTTCTCTTCTGAGATGTTAATAGATTCCAGTCCATTTATTCTGTTTTTTTAGGATTTTATTTTTCTGTATAAAGTCCATTGCATCTTTCAAGGTGTTAAAAATCTTTCCTTTTGTAAGGTGAATCCTTACATTTGATGGAAATAAAAACTGTGTTTTAATATCGATGTTCTTTAAGTTGTTAACAAGTGGCACACATGCTTTTCATTTTGACATAACTAATATTGAATAGTCATTGTCAAATTTTATAATGTTTTCTTTAATTTTAACTGCAGCTTTTAAAACTAAATCCTTATCTTGACTTGAGAAAAATCTTATGATCATTGACCTTGGTGAAAGTGATTTTTTAAGATGTGTTGGAAAGTGATCTATGTGCCCTTTCAATACCATATGAAAAAGCTTCAGGCAGATTCAAATTCTTAGGCAGCCAGGTATTAAGGAATTGAATTATACTGTTTCCCTCTTCTTTTTCAGAAATTCCATAAATCATTGATATTGATTCCTCTGGATCTGTTCTCTAAGTCTTCTATTTTTTTCCCGAAATAAGTTGTTTTGTTTCAAGAGAAATTCATTATTATTCTAATTTTCAAGCATTCTTTCATCAAAATCTGACATTGTCTCTTCTTTACTGGATATTTATGATGATTGTTAAGAGCTTAACTCAGCGCTTCTACTTGTTTTTACATTCCTCTTCAATATTGTCCATTTTACTTTCTAGTTTATCTGTCTTCATGTATAGCTCATTGATGTTATTGAGTATAGATGGCATGTGTCGTTTCACACGCTTTTTATTTATTTATGTGTCCTTTTCAATCTCTTAATATAACAGTGTAGATATTTATTGTTGCTATTATATATAGGTAAAAAAAACATAATGACATATTTGAAATTCTATTTTAGATTCATCTGACAGTATCAGGGTTTAGGTTGACGGTTGCATAGAGGGATATTCATTCCATAATTAACAAATAAACAGCCAAACCATAGAGTACAGCTGCAACTAGAATAGGTACTTATTAGCTCTGAAGTATCAACAATAAATGTCAAGAAAACCAAAAATCTCTAGTATTTGTGGCTACCTGCTATTATCTGTGGCTCAAAATTACAAATAGCACAGTTTCAAGATTGGCTATATAGAATGAAAGCAATTATTCCTGCCTTGTGGAAGGGTACATTTGTTACATTGTTCAAAGAGCAAATATCTCCACCCCCCCACCACACACACACACACACACACACACACACACACACACACACACACACACACACACATCCTGCAACATCTTACTTTGGGCTTTTCAGTGTCATTCCAATATTTTTGCTCATAATTTTATAAGTATTAATTTACTCTTCCAAGCTTTTTTTATAATACATGAATGTTTTACAATTCACTTAGAAAGTAAAATTATACCTGACACAGAATTGCATCTTGTTTTTGTAAGCTAAACTTTTGCTATGTTTCTTAATGGATTCATGGCTAGTTCACTGTCAGTTTCTAAAGATTAATTTCTCCCCGATATAAGAAATAAAATACAATTTGACCTTGGGAACAGAGGAGATACACCGGTAAGGGAAATACACTGGTAAAGGGTGATATGAGTTTTACTGACCTACATTTGAATGAGACAGAATTTGCCAAGATTATTTTTCTTTTAAGTCAAATCATGTTAGACACATAATTTAACATTAACTTGTGAGATCACAGAACTTTGAAAAAAAAGGAATGTTTCCTTTGTTCCCAGTGTTGATCATTTTTGGATTTGGTATATTGGGGTGGGGGTTGCTTGTCCTTTGTAAAAGCACTTTTCTTTTTCTGTTTACAGGGAAAGTCTACATGTCACTGTGTTAACCTTTTTAAATATTCTTCTTCCCCCACTACCTTGCCTGATAGCTCTCATACCTTCATACAATGCATAGGTTTCTTCCAGCAGAAGAGCAGACATATATTATCTTCTTAATTAGCTTCACATTGTTTGCAGTATGCTTTAATTAGTTAATATTTATAAATACTGAGTTCTCTGCATTTAATAGTAACTTAGGGTCATATGATTAATGAACTTTATAAGTTAAGATGTTACAAATGTTTTGTGTCGTCCTGCTGCTATACACTATTATTGATGATGTTTAAATAAATGTTTTCTGAAGATGATAAAACTAACATACAACCAGCTATAGAAAGGGAATGAGCATCATGTGTGCTGATGCATAAACAATTCAGAATGTAGGTGATGCACTATAAACTACTTCTAGATGTATTGTTTATTCATAGGACATCTTTACATTTTGAACTGATCATCAGATATTAGTGGAATTTGGTGAGTGTTATCTAAGTTTCTACAATTAATGCCTTCAATATAGATTTCAATGAAGATATTGCAACAACATTGGATGAGCACTGTTAGTTAGGGGATAATATTCACTTATAAACTTTACTATCTCCGAATTATGAAGGTCATAGCCTAGCCAAAATCAAGCTTGCATCTATACTAATTTTTTATTATCTGACCTGGTGTTTTCATGTAAGCCATATGCACTGCTTAACAGATGCTCATCTTTTTTGCTTATTTTATGTGAATTTTAGTATGTACTAAATATTACTGAGTAGTTTTATTACTCGGTCAGTAACATTTTTAGTCAATGATTTAATTTATAATTGGTAAGCACTTCAGCCATTATCCCATGTACAATTTTGCTTTATTTTAGACTTGAAA
>NC_056742.1:225427513-225550013 GCF_019279795.1 Protopterus annectens
TGTATATAATTTGAGGAATATATTCTGAATTACAAGAGATTTAAGGTGACACAGTGAAAACTCTAGCTTGGTTTGTCTGAGTGACCTTTTTACTCTTTTTGGTTGGACATTTCCAAGAGGAGTGACTTTGGATGGATAACATTAAGGAGATGAAAACACCATCCTTCAAGCACTCCTTCCACTGACTTACAAGTGCCACACTGTCTTCTTGTCCAATGGTTTCCAAGCAGTTAATTTACCAGTGCTACTGTGCTGTAATCAGTTGCATACAGCAGTCATTCTACAATATTTGCTTTCTGTATGTTAGCATTTAGATGCTGAAAAAACTGTTTTGATGTAGTCCTATATGCATTATATGGAGTATTTTGTGGGCAGTGCTAGTAAGTATAACTGAAGAAAACAGCATTCCAGAGAGTTTTTAGAATCCTTCTGTCACTGCTTTTATATAGTGTTTTGTTACATGTGTCTGCCTGGCAATTTCTGTGCATGTGGTATTGTTTGCATGGTGAGGAAGGATATTAAGAGTAGTGCAGAGTTTCACTGGGCAGACATGAAGAGAAACACACAATGTCCTTGTCATCTAGGTACATCTGTCTGGTTATTATATGCTGTTATGTTATCTTGTTAATGGGAGAGGAGCAACAGAACATATCTAACAGATAGAGGTGCTGCTGTGATATCTCGTTGATGGTAAACAGAGGAACAGCAGTGCGTATTCAGTATATTTCTAGGCTGGAATGTATACATACAGACTGGAAGTGCCTTGTATCTTGTGCAAACACAAAAGTATCTAAGCAGTGTATGTGAAATCTTAACTCATTACATCCAAGTGATGCCTCCAGGTGCATCTGCAGTTAACTCCCACTGACGCCTCTAGGCATCAAATATTGCTTGCTCATATTTCCATCAATAATTCCAAAACTATACTATGTATAAGGTTTTAAAACATTTCACCTTAAAGCTTACACAATGGCAAACTGAACTGCATTAATATTTGACCTCTGTCTCACGCAAGTAATTAGATATTAACTGTTGTTTTTATGATATTAATTTATATAGATATACATCTTCACATTTTTCTAAATATCTCAACAACCAAGTAGCAAAGACAGAACTTCCTAGCCTCATATGAAAGTGCTGAGCTAGATGAATAAAATGCTGCTGACAGTATGTGGATAACTTTAATGGTTACTAAGATATTTTAAGTTGTTTACAAAATATTACAAATGTAATAGTTACTGTGTTTACTGTGACTTATAAAATTCAGTTTAAGATCTAGTGCCTAAGGAATACTACCAGTATAAAAAAAAGTTAATGCTGAAGAGTCTGTCATTTATACTTCTTTCATAGCCCCTATGGTTACAGACATATGAACATTTGTTTGAAATGTGAGGACATAATTTGATTGTCAAAAGGCTTAGGCTCCGCCCATTGGAATTTACAGTGCAAACTTCCTGAGCTCCACTGGAGTGAATGAGTTAATGTATGTATGTCTTCCTTCAATATACTGTCCAAACATACATCTTCACCCAGAAATTATATTTAATTTCACCTTTGCCAGATTTAGGATTAGTTCATCATCTAAAATGAAAATACATAGTATTGTTTATGGAGTCTCAAAGAGCCTCTTTTTTTTTCTTTTTCTTTTTTAACCTCACAGACATGAAAATAGCATTTCATTGTATTTGCACATGATTGACAGAAATAAGTTATTCATCAGTCACCAAATGTTTAACATTTTGAATGGCCTCTTGGAAGTGAATATGAGATACTAACACTTTAATTTCCATGCAAAATATTTTTATATGACATACAAAATGAAAGCCATGGTATTGGTTAATGAAAGGTTAGTCAAGCTTCCCATCTTTTAATCTTGATTTATTGACTTATATTTTATAATACACAGGATGATTAACGCTGAGATTGCTTAAATTTGGAGGTGAGGATGCTTGTCCCTTATCCTCAAGATTTAATGACATTTGAAGCAAGAAAAAGTTATTCTCAAGTCTTTCAAAGACAAAATGCCAAAAGTCACTCAAATAGTGGCTACTGGAAAGCTTACCTCTATCATCCACATAAACAAACACATTTCTCTTGAACAGTTTAAATACATTTGACAAACATATTAATAATTAAATGATTATCACATAACAAAATATCCAAAACATGAGCTTTCTTTTAGAATGAACTTGGCTGATACATTGATTGAAATAAGACTGTTTACCAGAAAACTGACATGTGCTTGTATGTTCAGTGTTCATTGATAATTATAATGATATAAATGTATTATGTCTAGCTCAGCTAGGATTGATTAGGGCACATGTCGACTGTTGGTGTTTTATCTTTTAAAGACTGAGAGCATAAAGTTTCATTGGTTCTTTGGTTTCCTAGTGTTATACTTGTATGGTCTTGTCTGCCCCTGGAAGACGTGTAGATACCGGACCCTGCAAATCTGTTTTTTTTTTTTGTTAAAGACAATGATGGTAGACGTTATGTAATTAGTTTTTAATTTTGTTTGGAACCCAAAAACAAAAACAAAAATAGTGGAAGTTATCTAGTTAATTTTGTTTATTTAGAACTCCATAGTTTTGAGGACGATGAATATATATGAATATATGTGTCTGTGTGTGTGTATGTATGTAGATGTATATGTGTGTGTGTATGTATGTACATGTATATATGTATTTCTTTTTTTGCTCTTTTCCCACATATCATCAGGGATTTGTTGGACTTGCTCAATAAACTGAGAGACATACACCTGGATAATCCTTCTATTTTTGTGATACGAGACATCCAGAGTCTAAATTTATCACTTTTGATGCTAACGAGACACAGCTGATCTTGGATTTTATGGATACAGTATACCACAATCATTTTTTGACATTTGGTGGAGAGTTTTTCAAACAGGTATCAGGCATCGCAATGGGAGCAGCATGTGCCCTCTTGTTTGCCAATGCTGTGTTGTTGTGGTGGGAGTTAGTTTGTGTTCAAGTTTTCCAGTTTTAGGAACTGTAAGGATTATTACAGATACCTGGAAGATTTGTTGATTGTTTGGGTTGGTACCATGGATGAATTTGTGGAATTTTTCAACTCCTTGCAAAATAGTACCAAGTTTCTGAAATTTACATCCATGACTAACAACAAAAAAATTTACTTTCTTGATAGAGAAATCACCAAGTCACTTCATGGGGGATGCATGACACAGGTGTAGAAGAAACCTACTTTTTGCCACACTTCCCTTTCTTTTAATGGTTGCCACCCCTTTTACCAGAAAAAAGATGTGGTCAAAAGTCAGCTGATTAGGGTCTTGAAGCTGACATCTGAAGACAGGGTCTGCCTCGAACAATTTGAGGTTTTGAAGTTGATGTTTTTAAATAGAGGTTACCCTCTTTCTTTGTTAGAGCAGTTGCAGAATGAAGTATGTGCTGGAAGACATGACCGATATTCCATAATGATTATTTCCAGTATTAGACAGATAACAGGTGGGGGGAGTTTGCTCAACATGGATCGACATTTTCCATCAAAAATAACATGATTTTACACTATTCTTTAGATGCTGGTGACATTCAAAATTGTATTCGCAACAATGGCATTTGCTGCAATGTAACAACATCAAGAAACATTTTTCTCCCAGGTTCATGTTTAAGAAGAGAAGAAATATTAAATTACTTTTGGAGAAACTGTTGGAGAAACCTGTACATGAATTGCTTGGACCACTGGTCACTAGACGATGTGGCCATTGTAGTCAATGTTCATATATTTGTATTAGTTATGATGGGATTTGGTCAACAAATTTGAAGCAATTTAAAAATGGTGAGAAATTTTGTTGTGGCTCTAAAAGAGTGGTTTATCTTGCTCTGTATGACTCGTGTTCAACTTTCTATGTAGGAAGAACTAAAAATTTGCTTAACAAGAGGATTTATCAACATTTGTCCAGTATTCGCTGGAAAGACAGCAAAAGTGCCTAGGCCTAGGCACTCTATCAGTTGCCTTAGGTTCAGACAATTTAAGTTTTTGGTACTAAAGCAGGTCAAAGTGGCAGCTTTTTCTGGGGACCGTATGAACCACCTACTACAGTGAGAAATGTTTTAGCAGTTACACTTTGATGTAACTACCTTCCCTGGTATTAATGATAATATTTCAATTATTAGAGAATTGAAAAAGAAACCCAACATTGTTTGAATGGTGTTTGTTTTTATAAAACAAGTTTTGGTTTGATTTACCATTTGTACAACTCACCATTCAGTTTCTACTGCTTTCATTATTGGTTACGTGATTGGTGACTTGTGTAGGTGTGTATTAACAGCTGATAGTTTTAGAGTATTTAAAGAGAATTGGAGACAGCATTAGTAGTTCTGATGATGTTTATAGTGATGAAGGTGTTCAACACTGTTTTTTTTTTATTTTGAGTTTGTGAGTTTTATATATTAAAGTATTCTTGGTTTGAGGTTTTTCTGACATTGTTTTTCTTTATATTTGAGGGGATGCTAATCAGTTCATATTAAGTTGATTTGCATATCATGGCTGTGTGATGCAGTGCAAGTGTGTCTAATAACAGACAGAAGGAAAGTCTAAGATTTTTACCAAAGTTGCACTGCTTCTGTGTTTAAACTAAAACCATCTGCTTTTACTTCATCATGGATGTTGAGTCCTGTTGACAATAAAGGGCACACCATTAGTCCTACTCACAATTTCCTCCCAGGGAATGCTGTGCATTGTGTATAGATATTAAAATTATATAATAGAGTGTATATAATTGAATTATTTCTTTACTTCTGTTACATCTGAGATCAGTCTTTCTGAATGCAAATAAAAGGGTTGTGTTAAAATTTAAAAAAATGCTGTTTTAATTAAATGAGTGCCAGAGAAATGTATATTTACACTACAATCATCTTTAGACACGCCAAAAGCGATCTCATTAATTCTTGCAGCATATAACTTAAAATTTATATTTGGTAGCTATTTTTGGCTCTAACTATATGATTCATCTATGAACAAATGGTCTTACCTTGTTCTTTTTTTTTGCAAGAACTGAGATTGTCAACAATTAGGTATTTCATAACCACCTTTAAATGATATTGAAAATTATTGCTTCTGAAAAGAACAGATGATTATTTAATAGCGGTTCATAACTTTTTCTTTCTTTAGAAAGAGTGATTGAAGATTAAGTTAATTTTTTTGTTTCTTGCTACTGGCTTCAGCTCAGGTGGAGTATATTGTTTCAGCCGTTACACACAGAGCTATCTGAGGAGGAGCACCTGATCTGTGATATATAGCAATAAGTAGCCTGTTTTTTTTTTTTTTTTTGCTTATTTTTAGTATTTATTGCTTATTCTAGGTATTTATAGCAGTTGTATTGTATACTGCATACTTGTACTGTATTTCATAGCTATTGGCTCACTGCTGCTTTTCTGCTGTGATAAACATTTCTGTAGTGTTTTCTGCCCAAAATAGCTTACCACCCTCCCTCCTTATTGGCATCTTGTCTTTATACCTGCTGGCATTACAGTTGCCCACCCCTACTTTAAATTTGATCTTGGACACTCCTCCCAGTCTACCTCATTCTACCTAATACAGAGAGGACATCTGAGAAGACCAACCCACTTAGTTTCTTTCCTTCTGTTCCTCCTTTCTCCCTTTCTTAAAAAACAAAGAAAAAAATTGGTCTGAATCTCCTTATGTTCTGATTGTGCTTCTCAAACATTTTGGAAATATAGAGTACATTTAGTGAATATGTTTAAGAAGCACAGTCAGAACATAAGGAGATTCAGACAATTTTTTTTTTAAGAAAGGGAGAAAGGAGGAACAGAAGGAAAGAAACTAAGTGGGTTGGCCTTCTCACATGTTCTCTCTGTATCCTGCTGGTTTCAGGACTTTATTTTCTGTGTTCAGAGCTATCCAGACTTTGCTGTGGTAGAAGGCCAACTGCTTACCAGTTGGAGTGGTGAGCATTGTACTGCCTAACACTAGAGGAGTGTTTTCCAGCTCTGAAACTGCAATTTTATTAGCCATTTTGGGCTGATTTCTATCCCTTTCAACTTTCTGGCTTAAAAATGGGTGTGTTTGCACATTTTTTGCATCGTGCAGTAATGCGGGGCTACGGTTAAACTATTCCAGGTGCCAGAGAGTCTGCTCTTCAAATTTTCCCTTAGAACTATCTGGTTTCTCAGTAGTAGCAGTAAAATCTGAAATCCTGTGACTAGCACTTGTTCTAGAATTTGCTGGAAAGCACTAGTAAGTCTTAAACTGATACAAGCACTCAACTCTACTTGTTAATAAGGAGAAATTAATCGTAGGTACTAAACAGCCTATACTTGCAAAGTACCTTGCAAAGGTAAGGGAAAACAGCTGTTGTACTTTACAAAAAAAGCACCTAAACAGGCATGTCCAAGGGGCAGCTTCCGGTGATTTTTCCTGTCCACCTGGTGAATCTGGGCATACTGGGGCAATGCAGCAACTGCCACATGTACATAGACTACCCTCTCCTCCTACCACCTAACACTACAACCTGCGAGAGATGCACTTACATAGCCAAACTGGAAGCAAAGCTCACTCCAGCCAAGATTGTGCTAGACAGTCAAGAGGAGAAGGTTAACACCTGCACTACACCTCAAGCAACACATAGCCCTTCAAAACCCACACCGTCAACACCCAGACATAGCAACACTAAACCCACATATGTGGAGGCCCTTAACATTAACCTGCCGAAGCAACAAGGACCTCCGAAGCTGAAACGCAAACAAACACCAGTCCCAACCAAAGTAACACATAGCTCACAACACCAGTGTACCACCAAACAGCCCCTAAGGCAAGACAATGTACCCAACACTTTAGTCATAGGTGATTCTATAGACAGGCACACTGATGTCCCACTCACCAGGCTGAACAAGGAGAAAATTACAGTCAGCTGGCTGTCAGGTGCCAGGATCTACCACATAATGCATGCACTCAAGTCACTCCACAACAAGTACAAATATGACTCTGTCATTGTCCATGTTGGAGTGAATGACTTGAGACGTACCTCCCTGGACTACATGAAAAGGGACATGCAAGAGCTCTTGCATCACATGGTGCAGGCAGGTATGACCCTAGCCCTGAGTAGTATCCTACTTTTCCCCAGAATGATACCACAGTATAAGGACAAAATGATGGACTTCAACAATTGGCTAAGCTTCTGGTGTCAGTTAAAGGGGATCCAGTATCTGTCTGCCTGGGATGACATGATCGGCAAACCGCGATGCTTTGCCAGAGATGGTCTGCACCTGTTACCCCTGGGATTCAGGCTACTGGATAAAGCTCTTGCCACCCCTATTGTACCTTTTTTAGGCAAGGTTCAAAGGACAAAACCACCACTGTAACAGATACAAGCATGCAAAATCTGAAGGTAATGCTACTCAATGCTAGAAGTCTAAGCCTCAAAATGCACTCTCTCCTAAAAATTGGGAACACCAATATCTGCACAGTAACCGAGACCTGGTTCAAGGATCCAGAGAGCACCCCATTCAGTACCAAGCTACAACTCTTACCACACTTTTCAGCCACCAAACCAAGACTGAAACACTAAAGGTGGAGGAGTGTCCATATTCAACAAGGATATTCACACCTCCAGGCTAGTTGCCAAAACAATGCATCTGAAATTCTCCAGGTGCAACTAACACTAGGTAAGACTGCAATCCAAATTTCAGCTTGCTACAGATCCCCCACCATGCCCCAAGATTCTCACTACACCTTTCTAAACATACTGAAAAATATTAAGATACAACCAAGCACCCTAATACTGAGCAATTTTAACTACCCTGTCATTAACTGGGACAACTACTCGGGTACCAACACCTTTTCCCAATGGTTCTTGGAATTCATAAATTCCAAAGTCCTGGATCAACTAATCCATTGTCTCCACAGGGGCTCCAGTATCCTAGACCTGGTCATTACCAACATGGGAAATAGATACTCCACACCAGTGGTCACCCCCTAATTGGTCAGGTTTGACTGTAAGCTAATCACCCTTGACATCCACATCCCATCCCCACCCTCCAGTAAGGAAACCTCCGTAAAAAACTTCTCCAAAGCCAACTTATTGCTACTCAAGTCAGAATTGACAAACTTCATGACACCCATGCAGACGGGAGCTGAAAGTTTGACTGCTGAATCCTACACTAAGGCACTGTACGAGCACATCCACTCATGCATGAATTGTGCCACCCAGATAGAACCAAGATGCTCTCCTCCAAAAAAGCAAGCCAATTTGGTTGTCCCCTGCCATAAACAAACTATACAACAGAAGGAAGAAACTGTTGCAGAAAAGAGGAAAATTCCAGGATGCAAAAAAACTCACTTACCAGCCTCAGTAAGAAGCTGAGATCCCTCATAAATTCCTCCAAAGCTAGTTATGAAAATAAAATTGCCAAAGATTCCAAAGACAACCACAGGGCATTCTATAGTTATGTTAAGAATCTAAATGACAATGCTCAGATCTGCTCTGAGCTGCAACAGAATGGCATTAAATATACTGATCCCAAGGATATTTCCAATATCCTGGCAGATCGATTTAGTGCCAACTTCATGCCCCTCTCACCCCCTAAATGGCCCATCTCAAGACCAAAAGATTACTAAATTCTGGTAATCACAGCCACACAGGTAGAAACTGCACTCTCCAAAGCTAAGAATACAGCATCCATTGGACCAGATGACATCCCAGGATGTGTACTACATGAACTACAAAATGAACTGGCACCTCACCTAAGTGTCATATTTAATCACAGCCTCACCTCAGGCGTTGTGCCCACTAAGTGGCGCACAGCTACAATTATCCTACTCCACAAGGGAGGATCCTCCGTGGATCTCAGGAAGTAATGTCCCATCAGTCTGATGAGCCTGATCTGCAAGGGCATGGAACGCATTATCATGGAACTTATAAACAAAGACATTGGCAACCTTCAAACACTGGACCCCACCCAGTTTGGGTTTATGAAGGGCCGATCTTGTCTCCTGAACCTGATTTACTTCTTTGAATCAGTCTCAAGAGCTGTGGATGAGGGTAAGGCGGTCCACACAGCCTATCTGGACCTCACCAAGGCCTTCAACACCACCCCCCACTCTGGAATCATAGATAAACTTACTAAGCTGGGCATAAATCCCTATATCACTCGATGGGTTGCCAACTGGCTTACTGACAGAACCCAGACTGTAAAAGTAGCTGACTCCAAATCCAGCTGCAGACAAGTGAAAAGTGGAGTACCTCAGGTTCAGTCCTGGGATTGCTCTTGTTTGGCATATACTTCACTGAAGTACAGGCCAACACTAAGGGACTCTGGCTAACAAAGTTCACAGATGACTGCAAACTGGGAGCCATTATCAAATCCCTAAATGATGTGGATATTCTACAAAAGGGCCTTACAGAAACATATGCTTGGTGCCAGAGCATGGGCTCAAGCTTAATGCCAAGAAATGTATAGTTATCCCCTTTGGGAAAAAACATATACCCATGAATTACCACATAGGTGACACTACACTAAACACTGAAAATGTGATGAGAGACTTGGGGACACAGGTGGACAGTGGTCTCACCTTCGATAACTACATCGCCACAACAGTTAGGAAATCATTCTCTGCAGCACACCTCATCACTAAGGGCTTTTCATCCATAAAAAAGGATGTCATTGTCCCACTGTGTTCAACCCTCATTAGACCCACTATAGAGTACAATGCCCCATTTGGTATGTAACTCATAAGACATCTGCAACAGCTGGAAAGGATGCATAAATACCTCACTAAAATAATCTCAAGTCTAAAGCAGATGCCCTATGCTGACTGTCTAAAAAAACTCTGGCTATACTCTGTGGCATATTGTCTACTCAGAAGCAATCTCTGCTTAACATACAAGGCCATGTCAAACCCTGAGTTGTTGTACATTCCTAACCTAGAGACTCCCCATATTCTGGAATAGACTTCCCATACATGTCAAGCAGAGAGCCTCCTTGGCCTTCTTCAAAAGGAACCTTGACGATTGGACGGGAGATAGGAAATTCACCCCGGGGGTCATGTCAGTCGCCCTGTTAGACTGGAGTCCAGGGAAGTAAATATTGTGGGAAGAAATATCCAGGGAATTGTTATGGCTAGGCTTGTATAGGCCCTAGGGCTGATAGCCTAGTACCAACCTATGAACCTATCATTCTCTCTCTATACATATGTGTGTATATATATATATATATATATATATATATATATATATATATATATATATATATTTATAGCCTATATGTCTTGTGAAACATAGCCCACAAACTCAGTGTGCCACTCAACCACAGCCAATAAGGCATAACAACATATCCAACACTCTAGTCATAGGTGACTCTATAGTCAGGTACACTGATGTTCCACTCACCAGGCTAAACAAGAACAAAGTTACTGTCAGCTGCCTGTGAGGTGCCAGGATCCACCACATAATGCACTTACTCAGGTCACTCCACAACAAGTATAAATATGACTCTGTCATTGTCCATGTTGGTGTGAATGACCTGAGACGTACCTCCCTGGACTACATGAAAAGAGACGTAGAGGAGCTCTCCAATCTTGTCGCCCAGGCAGGTATGACCCTAGCTCTGAGTAGCATCCTGCCATCACCCAGAATGATACCACAGTACAAGGACAAAATGATTGATTTCAACAATTGCTAAGCTTCTGGTGTCATTCTAAGGGGATCCAGTATCTGTCTGCCTGGGATGACATGATCGACAGACCACGATGCTTTGCCAGAGATGGCCTGCACCTGTTGCCCTTGGGATTCTGAATACTAGCCAAGGCTCTTACCACCCCTATAATGCCTTTTTTAGGCAAGGTTCAAATGACAAATTCACCACCGTCACAGGTACAAGCAAGCAAAATCTGAGGGTTATGCTACTCAGTGCTAGAAGTCTAAACCTCAAAATGCACTCACTCGAGGCACTCCTTAAAATGGAGAACATCAACATCTGTGCAGTGTCAGAGACCTGGATCAAGGCTCGAGAGGGCACCCCTGCATTACCAGGCTACAATTCATACCACACCTTTTGGCCACCTAACCTAAACCAAAATACTAAAGGCCCACACCTCCAGGCCAGTTGCTCAGCATAATGCATCCGAGATTATCCAAGTGCAACTAACTCTGGGCAAGACCGCAATCCATATTGTAGCTTGCTACAGAACCCCACCATGCCCCAGGATTTCCACTCCTCATTTCTAGATACACTGGAAAATATTAGGATACAACCCAACACCCTAATAATGGGTGATTTCAACTACCCCACCATTAACTGGGAAAACTACTCATGTACCAACGCTTTTGCTCAACGTTTTCTGGAATTCATAAATTCCAATGGCTTGGATGAACTTATCCACACCCCCACCAGGGGTAGCAATAGCCTAGACCTGGTCATTACCAACATGGGTGACCGGTGTTCCACACCAAAGGTCAATTCCTCATTGGTCAGATCCGACCACAAGCTTATCACCCTAGACATCCACATCCCGTCTCTACCCCCCATTAGGGAAACTACCATAAAAAATTTCTCCAAAGCCAACTTCACGCTTCTTAAGACAGAAGTGGCAAACTTCACGACACCCATGCAGCTGGACAATAGAGGTATGACTGCTGAATCCTACACAATTGCACTTTATAAGCACTTACATGAGTGCATGGATCATGCAATCCCTAACAGAACTTAGATGCTATCCTCCAAAAAAATGATGCCAATCTGGTGGTCCTCTGCCATAAACAAACTCTACAACAGAAGAAAGAAACTGTTGCAAAAAAGAGTAAAATCCCATGATTGGAGGAACTCCCTGGTCAGCCTCTGTAAGAAGCTGAGATCCCTTATAAAATCATCCAAAGCTAGTTACAAAAACAAAATTGTCACTGATTCTAAAGACAACCACAAAGTATTTTATAGCTATGTCAAGAATCTCAATGGAAACACTCAGAGCTGCTCTGAGTTATAGCACAATGGCACTAAATATGCAGAACCAACTGATATTGCCAACATCCTGGCAGACAGGTTCAGTGCTAACTTTACCCCCCTTTCACCCCCTAAAAGGGCCCATCTCTATACCAGAACAATGCAAAGTTCCTGTAATTATGGCTGCACAGGTAAAAACCACACTCTCCAAAGCCAAAAATGCAGCATCCATGGAACCTGACAACATCCCTGGCTGCATTCAATGTGAACTGGCACCCCACCTAAGTACCATATTCAATTATAGCCTCACCTCAGGCTTTGTGCCCAGTGAATGGCGCACAGCAACGGTTATCCCACTCCACAAAGGGGGTACCATCACGGACCCCGGGAACTACTGTCCCATTAGCCAGATGAGCCTGGTCTGCAAGGCCATGGAATGAATCATCATGGAACTTATAAACAATGGCATTGGCAATCTCCAAACTCTGGACCCCACCCAGTTCGGGTTTGTAAATGGCAGATCATGTCTCCTAAACCTGATAGACTTCTTTGAAGCAGTCACCAAAGCCATAGACGAGGGTAAAGTGGTTCACACAGCCTATCTAGATCTTGCCAAGGCTTTCGAGACCATCCCCCTACTCTTGAATTATAGATAAACTCACTAATCTAGGTATAAATCCCTATGTCACAAGATGGGTTGCCAACTGCCTCACTGACAGAACCCACACTGTGAAAGTAGCAGACTCCAAATCTGACTTCAGACCAGTGACAAGTGGAGTACCACAGGTTTCAGTCCTGGGTCCTCTCCTGTTTGGTGTCTACTTCTTTGAAGTACAGGCTAACACAGAAGGTCTTTGGCTAATGAAGTCTTCAGATGACTGCAAACTAGGAGTAATAATTGAAACTCCTAATGATGTGGACATCCTACAAAAGTGCCTCACTGAGACAGATGCCTGGTGTCAAAGCCATGGCCTCAAGCTCAGTGCCAAAAAATGCATTGTCATCCCCTTTGGTAAAAACCCTGTACCCATGAACTACCATATAGGTGGTAGTAAACTTAACACAGAAAGTGTGATAAAGACCTTGGGAGACAGTTGGACAGTAGTCTCTCCTTTGATAATCACATCAGCACCGTAGTCAGGAAATCCTTCTATGTGGCTCACCTCATCAAAAAAGGTTTCTCATCCAGGAAAAAAGAGGTCATTGTTCTCTCTAATGGTCACTCATTAGACCCATTATAGAGTACAACACCCCTTTTGGTATGCACCTCACAAGACAGCTACAAAAACTGGAAAGACTGCAAAAATACCTCACAAAGAAGATTACCAGCCTCAAACAGATGCCTTATGCACACTGTCTCAAAAATCTCCAGCTTTACTCCGTCGCATATCACCTACTCAGAGGTGATCTCTACCTAACATACAAAGCTATATCAAACCCTGAGCTGTTGGACATGCTCCACTTAAAGAAATCCCAAAATCCCTGTGAGCTACACTCTCTAGGGACCTAAACCTTGTCACCACAATAAACAGAACATGCTGGAGTGATAGATTCCTGTCCCAGAGACTCCCCATACTCTGGAACAAACTACCTATCTATATCAAACAAAGCTCCTCATTAGCACTCCTCAAGAAAAATCTTGATGATTGGATGGGAAATAGGAAATTCAACCCGGGGATCACTTCTGTGGCTCTGCTCAACAGTGGCAACGGAAAATAATTTTCTTGGGTTGCAAAAGCCAGGGTACCTTTTTGGCTAGGCTATATATATATATATATATATATATATATATATATATATATATATATATATATATATATATATTTTAAAATTCTGGGACCAGTTTGTAAAGTGATTTTAAGTTTTATGAAGCACAAGGATTACATTTTAATATTTTTTGTTCCAATGGTTTAATTAGTGGCAGACATTTTTCTCTTTTTCTAATGTTTTGGTAGCACAATCATTATCCAGTCTAATGACAGATTGGCCATGATTTAAAATTGATAACAACCAAGTGGATTTTAGAACAAGCTCTCTGTCCAGGTAAGAAAACAATGAAACTACAACTGATTTAGGAGGTGTTTGAGAGTTTATTGATAATCATTTTCTAGTTGTTTATACAAGTAATCATGTCCTTGCCTTCAGATTTCATGGATATATATATATATATATATATATATATATATATATATATATATATAATATTACATCTATTTCCTCAGTTTTCAACATCCTCTGTTTTATTTATTAACCAGGTATTTTGTTTTACCAACACTTGTGCTAGCATTTCTCCTTCTCACAATCTTTCATCTATGTCTGTCAAGGCAATTTTCATTCATAATTCCTGCATTGAAATTAAGATGTGCTGAAAGTCTTTCTTCAAAGAGGCATCAGAGTGGGAGAATGTTGAAGAAATGTCTTTTTTCAGAATTTTGTGTTGAAACCTTAGAGGTTTTATATTTATTTATTTATTTAACATTTTTGACCGGGAATGTCCGACTAGGTTCCACAGAGCCTGTTTTCAGCGGAGGCCCGGGGAGAAATGCTCCAGATGCATGTCTTTGGAATGTGGGAGGAAACCGGAGTACTCGGAGGAAACCCACGCGAACACAGGGAGAACATGCAAACTCCACACAGAAGGCACCCCAGCCGAGAATCAAACCAGAGAACCTCTTGCTGTGAGGTGACAATGTTAACCACTGCACCACTGTGCCACCCAAATAATATATTATAAAATGTGATGATGATAAAATTCTCAAAAAATATTGCCACTTTTCCACAATTTCATTGTTTTCAATCCAGAGCTGTTCGCAGAAGCTGTTACAGTTTGACCATCTTGAGTCCACCAAAGGATGATACTTAATCACTGGTTAAAACTATTAAAACTATTTACATGCTTACAATACTGATGCTTGCTTTTGCTAATATTGGAATGACAGCTGAAAAAATTGACCATGGTGGATGTCACTTACTTACTTCTGTGTGTGTGAGTGTGAGTATGTGTGTGTGTGTGTGTGTGTGTGTGTGTGTGTCTGCACATACATACATGTATTTGTGCATGATTCCAGAACATAACAGAGGTCTTTGTCCACAAGGACCACTGTTAATGTTTTCCAAATTATACATGCAAATCTGTATAATACAGGAAGAGATAGATTTGTTTGAGTTTACTGAACACTTTGTGTAGTGGCATTTTACTGTTGTGTTTTAAAAATAAAGATCTATATACAGCTCATTGTCTTTAAATTGGTATTTTAAATACTGGTGTTCAAACATTTGTCAACTATTTCAGTATGTTGTTGCTACTGTCCAGAAAGATGAAGCAAATGTAATCTAATATAGCTGAGCATAGCTCTCGACCTCTTGAAGAAAATAACAAAATAATTATTGAAAAGTTTTTAAATCATCGACACTTTTTAAGTATTAATACTAGTACTAATCTGGAAAGTTCTGAGAATAAATATATATGAATTAGAATGTATTTTCTGAAATAAATGAGGTCAACAACTGTAATTATTTCTCCAAAAACATTGTCAGCTCTTTGGAAAGACAGAGAAAAATTCTAACCTATAATCAGGGACATCCATAAAAATTAGGTGCAGTTTTGAGCTTTGCAGTTAAGAAATAGAAATAACTGTGGCCTCCTTAGTTATGATTTTTTCAGCCTTAAAGGCATATTTTCTGAAACAAAATCTTATTAAAAAATGAAATAAGAAGGTCAGTTGAGCTCCTATTAATTGTCATTCTGATGCAGTATTTTGTTTTCCCTTTACATCAATTTTTAGCTCTGTGACCTGTCATGGAATGCCCTCATTATTTCATGTAATAAGAAAGCTTAAAGGTGGGAAAGGAGAATAAACTATTTTGGGGCTGGAGGCATTTTATCTTTGACTCAGGTTTACCATGAGTATCAAAGAAACACTCAAATCCATTTGATGAAACAGATAAGATGCTTCTAACTCAACAGTTATGGAATCTGGTCAGTTCGCCATACAGCCAAAATCCCTTTACGTGTCTGTCTTGTCTTTTTTCTGTCTGCCTTTTGGCACTCTGCTTGTCAAGTCACCACTTTGGGACTCTAACCGAGCTTTTCATACCTTTGAAAGCTCATTACTCATCCACAAACCTTTTCAGCCCTTTAACACTAAAGTGGTTACTAGTTTTCAAGTCAAACTCAAGATATATAGCCACAAATTGAAGTCTCTGAAAATGTTTCATAATTGAGTGACACAGCTTAAATATTCAAGTTTTGTTTTATATTTCATTTACATTTCATACAAAATTGCATTTCTCAGGCATAAATGATAACGTGACCTTTTTGTCACAACTGGAAGAGGAAAAATAACTGAACACTAAATCAAATGTACTTCTTGTGTTAATTAACTAATCACTCATCTGATCTTCACATCAAAAGTAAAGCATTTGCAGGCAAGTTCTGCATTAATACCCACACCCAGGGACAAATCCAACACACACAAACAAAATACTCAGTCACATCTCCCAAGCTGATTTTTGCTCAGCTCACACTGGTGTGCTCTTTTCTGCTTCCAGGAGTCTCTCTCATTGTTTCAAGCATGCCCAAATTGAGCCAATGAGGGAGTAAGAACCTTTCAGCTTTTTAGTTTGTATTTTTTTTATCCACTGAAGGTTCAATTATTATTGTACTGCAGGCTCTGTGATTACTACTGTTGTTGCCATTACTGCTTTAAATGCAGCATGCTATGCTAAGCAAGCTCCATGAACCATCTGAAGCAATTCAATTATGGTTTATTCTGTGAAATTAGTTTTGCAAGCTCAGTGATTAATACTGTTGCTGCTGTTACTACTTTGAAAGCATGCTGTGCTAAGCAAGCTCCATGAACCATCTGATTAATACTGTTGCTGCTGTTACTACTTTGAAAGCATGCTGTGCTAAGCAAGCTCCATGAACCATCTGAAGCAATTCAATTATGGTTTATTCTGTGAAATTAGTTTTGCAAGCTCAGTGATTAATACTGTTGCTGCTGTTACTACTTTGAAAGCATGCTGTGCTAAGCAAGCTCCATGAACCATCTGAAGCAATTCAATTATGGTTTATTCTGTGAAATTAGTTTTGCAAGCTCAGTGATTAATACTGTTGCTGCTGTTACTACTTTGAAAGCATGCTGTGCTAAGCAAGCTCCATGAACCATCTGAAGCAATTCAATTATGGTTTATTCTGTGAAATTAGTTTTGCACGCTCAGTGATTAATACTGTTGCTGCTGTTACTACTTTGAAAGCATGCTGTGCTAAGCAAGCTCCATAATCCATCTGAAGCAATTGAATTACACGTTCACAAGTATGCGAGGTGCAGACCTTGTGATTATACAAGGTGCAGGCTCCTTTACAACTGTGGAATCAGCAAGATAAGCACTGGCTCAATGAGTCATCTGAAGCATTTGAGCACTGCGTGCAAGGTGCATGACTGTAGAAACACTAAGCTGTTGTGGTAAGCAAGCTCAGTAAGCCAAGCTGGCAATCTAAAGCATTGCCATTACAATGATAATTTCCCATTCTGGGTTGTGATAAGGTTTGTGTGTGCATATGTGTGCATGGGTGTGAGTGAGTGAGTGTTGTTGACATTACCATAGAAAAGCTCTGGATTTGACAAGGGTTGCAGTCAGTTAACAATGCCAGGCATTTAGACTTTCATAATTCTTAATCTTTATTTCAGAAAATGCTATTTTTATTAACCCCACCATTTCATGGAAAATCCAGGAGCACTGTCTGGTTAAGTGACTTGAAGGAAGAACCCTATACCATTGACTACAGGAAGCTTCTCATGAAGAGCTAAGAACATTTATCTTCTGCACAGAGCACCAGACCTTCATTAATTTTTTCAATTTTGCATAAGTTACTGAGGATTACAGTCAGTCAGTAATGATACATATTAGAGTTTCATGGTTCTCATTGTTTTGAAAATGCATGTTGATGAAAATTCTGTGTTAATTTTATAAGAGAATTAATACAGTCTGCCACGTATTTGTCTGTAATTTAATAAAACACCTCTGATTTTTACTTATATTCATGCCCCGCCCCCTTCTTTCACTTCTGTTTTTATTGTAAATAGGTTCATAGATATTTACTAGACTAATGACTACAAGGCCCTTTTTAAGCCTAGCCCTGCATTCCAATCACTGAGGATTACAGTATTAGATTGTCATGGTTCTTATTGTCTAGAAAATGTGTGTCCATGCAAAACTTTTTTTTCTATTAAATCTTTATGTGAAGTAGAGTTGCCCAGCACTTAAGGATGCAGTCAAAAGTGCAGTGTTTGAATCTTTTCCCTTTCATTTACCTATTGTGTAACTTTTGAACAAGTCACTTAACTAAACAGTGTTCCAGGGTTGCCTATAGGAAGGGACACTTTGTCCAGTGGGTTTACCTAGTTATCAAATACATAAAATAATATTTAAAATGTTCCCTTTATGAGCATCTGCCCCATTAATTTTGGTTTTGCCCAGAATTTGCAAGGAAAGAAGTGGAGATGTATTTTGTCTGTTGCTTGTAAAATGTGTGGCTTTCTTATAAACTGCTGTGGATTACAGTGACTAAATAATTCTAGGCATGTGTGAGTTTCACACTTTGCATCCTTCTGAAACTGCTTGCTAATGCAACGCTTATTATTCTAGAAGCAATCTAATTCTCTGCCATTTAGCACACAGAATTAAATCTGACTTGTTAATCATCTGCTTTCTGCTCCAAGGGTACAGAGTTTGAATCTTTCTACTTTTATTTGCCTACAGGGTGACCTTGAACGAGTCATTTAACCAGACAGGGCAACTGACAATATGGGCTGGGCTGCTTAACATTGTTCTGACCAGCTTACTACAACAAATTATGAATGCATAACATTCTGTGTACATAAAATAAATACTTAAAAACTGTTTTTGCTTTGTCTCTGATTTATTTGTGAGCTAAGATGTTAAGAGGGCAGATTGTAAATTTCTTACCGCAATGATGCAAGATGCATTTCTGGATCATGCTTATTAATGAGTTTATTCATCCCCTTGATCTCAGACTTTTGATGTACACGGTCCTACTGGAGTTTGCAGATGATGGTGTGAGTGTCTATATAAACTTGGTCCTGCCAAGTAAGACTAAAATCAGTACTAAACATCAGCACCTAAATGATGGTGTGGCACTTTGTATGTTTACATCTTTTTCAGTATACATGTTCCATTACAAATTCATGTTAATATACAACTCATACAATTATTTCCCCTTCAGCTACACAGAGGTTTCATGAATGATCACTATAATGTCCACCTGAATGAATCTATTATGAGTAAATGAACAAAAACATTTTTATTACTTTCCTTTTATCTTGTTACTATGTTTCTAACTTGCTTTGGTTCTGCAGTTATGCTTAAAGGTTATTATCTCTGCAGGAGAAAAAAAGCCTATGATAGAATTGCAAATTCAGTCTAAAATTTCATAGTACTTTTTTTTCAGACAACTGTCAGTTAATCAAATTAATCTGAAATTGTGACAGTTTTATGGTGAAAGCAAGCAAAAATGCAACTGAGCAGCAATAACCCAGTTATCATGAGGTTCATCCAGAGAATACAATAATAAATTTAGAACATAGTAATAACTTTTAAAGCCACCTAATATGTCCCTTAAGTCTTTTCTAATGTGTGTTATCTTCATGTTTATTGCTTTAATATTACTTCCACAAATGATATGCTTCAGAGCCTTGAGATCTGATAGACAATCTAACAATAATAGAGGAAAAGTTAGACTACGGTAACAGTAAACCAATAATTATTACTAATTTACTGATACATGCCTTCATGCAGATGAAACTTTTTAAAAGATATTACCAAGTTAAATATTCAAGGTCAATTTTCCTTTCATAAAAAAATACAGAGTATGTGGTTATATCTTTTTAAAAGGTGTAATTGTGAATTCTTGTTCTCAGTGCCAGGAGGAGGAAAAAAAAAAATCAATCCATGCCCATTTTGAAACAGCAGATAATAAACAGCAATAAAGGGTTTATATCAATGGGACTATGCAATGTTCCATACATAGCCATAATCAGAGTATTTTGCTACATAATTGCTGAGCTTGTCTTTTATTAGAATGTGTGTTGACCTGAATACTAAACAGGTTATGAGAGATGCAAAACATATGAAGAATGCAGTGAGGCCTGCAAATATGTCACAAAATAATTCAGTTTCTTTTTCAAATGAATTTAAAGATGAATTTATTAAACTGCATAAACATGATAAGCAAATTGAAAGTATACATACTGTAAGAGTACAGTAAATATTGATAATTCAACCTTTAAATAAAATACTTGTTTTACTTAAATATTAAATTTTTAATACTTTTCTATTGAATGCACTTTTACTATGTTTGTCAAAATCTGTTAGGTGCTGGGATATTTATTAAGACACAGATTAATTTATTTTTGACTAGAATGTTTCATTAAAGCCAGAGGAAAAACATATCTAGGCTGGAGATTCACAGCTAACCTATCTTCTTCCTTGCATTTTGAGCAAGCAATGGTTAATTATAAATGGATATGGAAGGAAAGAAGTAATTAAACCAACTTCTGAAGAAAAGGCAGGTAAAAAATATTTGCAATAGTGTCTCTTGCAAAATGCATATGATACTATAAACAACACAATTGAAATTTTGCAGTTTGATGATAGTTGCTTTATTTTATTTTATTTGTGCCTTAGTCCATATTATTTCAACTGTAATTGCTAAAATAATAAAAGGTAAGCTCATAACCAAGTGTGTTTATCATTGTATCCATACACCACTCAGAACACACACTCATGCACACACAGGTATGCACACACATCTCTGAATATGTATTCATCAATCCATGTAGATGTCCGTCACTTGTTTATATACTTATGTGCCATGCCCATTAGAGATTTGCTGTTTACTATCAATTTAATAACTGAAACAAATCAATAATATACATGTAATCTGTTATGAAATGGCATGTCATTGATATATTTGAAATTTTCAGAAAAGTAGGATACATGATTAAAAAAAGACATTCTGGATTCCCCTCTAAATCTTAATTTAAACTGGAAATTATGGTGAACTTTGATCAAAATAAAAATTCCATGTCAAGTTGTATGAAAAACATTCAGCAAAAATTGACTTGGATAGTTACTTTACTGCAAGGCTAATAGAAATGATTGTGCTTGTTGCATAAAAGAAAGAGTGCGTTGGTGTGTTTATTGTGCAAAGCTTTCCAAACTGTTATAATTATAAAGACTATGGTATCTTTGGAATATCAAGACTGCAGGCTATGAGTAGGATCTCTGGAATTTCAAGACTGCAGGAATGCATTTGGGAATTTACACTATGTCTGCGGTTGTGTCACCTGGTGGTTTACCCATACTCTGATATAAACTGACTTGGCAAAAATGGGAGCACAGCTGTACCCACACATAATTGCTGCAGGGTGCTTCTTAGCCTCCACATAAATGTTGGAATAGTGTAAAAGAATGTTTTAAAATCACTTTTGTGCTGGCAAAACTAGGTGTGTGTTTGTTTAGGTTGGAACTTACAGAATTAGGTCTTGCTGTTTTTTATTTATTTATTTATTTAACATTTGTTGACCGGGAATGTCCGACTAGGTTCCACAGATCCTGTTTTCAGTGGAGGCCCGGGGAGAAATGCTCCAGAAGCATGTCTTTAGAATGTGGGAGGAAACCGGAGTACCCGGAGGAAACCCACACGAACGCAGGGAGAACATGCAAACTCCACACAGAAGGCACCCCAGCCAAGAATCGAACTGGAGAACCTCTTGCTGTGAGGCAACAGCATTAACCGCTGTACCACTGCACTGCCCATGTTGCAATAGGAAACTGAGTCTGTGTAGCTAAAACCTTATTAACAAAATGTTATTTTGCCTCCGACACTGGCTAAACCGGTTTGTGAGAAGTGCATTCTCTGAGTAGTCACACAGTATGTCCCACAAGTGAAACCAGCAGAATAAAAGTTAAGAAAGCATGACCCCCATAGCTGTAGCCACAAAGGCATAGACAGTCTATACTGTGAAAAAATCTTCATGTCATTAATGGTTTAACACAAATCATGAGAAAATAAAGTTGTATTATGTGTGCTCTTTGCATAACGTCTTTTCATGCTTTTCTTTCTGCACCAACATGGATTTGTTTCAAAAATGATTTAGTCCTTTCTGCTGGTTCAGAGCTGTAACCGGTATTAGTTTTTATATGCCTGGTTATATGTTTGTCACCATTTTATATACTTTAAAGATACAGAGAATTGGACATCTGAAGGGTTTAAAAATGTTAAGCTTTGTGGTACTACTTATTATCACAACAACTTAGCGAACCGAAAAGGAAAAGTACATTTTGTGTAATAAAATTAGCATTCTGTTCCCAAGTGAATTGTGTGGTATTGGTTTATGTCACAGAAGAACAGTCAACTTGAAGTAATGGCACTTTTATGCTTGTAAATGCTTTCAGACATTTCATTAGGCAGTACTGAATACTTACTAAAGTCTTACCTTTCTATTATGGTTTTGTCTGGCAGGATAGCTCAGCCCACCACTTAGTCCAATAACTACTTATAGTATCAGTCAAGCAAACATTATTTAAGATTATTTCCATGACTGTGTCAGTCACATTTCAAATTATATATGCTGAGATCGGTCTACTAATTTTAAAAACGTGCAATGTATAGCTGATAGCATGCGGAAAATGTAGTTGGCTGAAATGATAAGGTACAAGTAAGCATTACTGAAAGAATAAATGCATCATATTTCATATTCCTAAGTTTTCAACAGATTTGCAAAAGTGATGTATGAAATACAATTCCTTGTAGTTTAATAGACCTATAATCATGATTTTAGTAGATTTGTTGATACAAGAAGTAAATACAGTTTTTCTTTTGAAAAAAACGATTTGGACAGAAGATGCTAACACTTCCATACTGCTTATCTTTATTTCCTGCTCTGTTGCTTATGAAGACATTCTCTGCTTAACAATTTATCATTTCAAATGTCTCCTCATGCATTTATCTTCTCTTTGACTTGCTTGTATACCATAATAATATAATCCATACCTTATATCCATTCACTATTGCTGACCTTTAGAAAGACAGCCTAATTGACTCCCACATCCCTCACTTGGAGATCCCTTTTTGGAGTGAAGGGTATCTCTATATTAGGACTCTCAGTAAAGAATCCATGTCTTTGGCAGATGCCATCTGTCTTTTCATTAACTATCACCCCCACACCTACATTGCTGTTGCAATTAATGAAAATCCTACAGCTGAAGAGGCAAATGGGTGTTGACAGTAGGCAATTACAAGGAAAAGTCGCCACTATTGGGAATTAAATGTTTATTTCTCAAAAGTGTAAATTATGAAAAGCAAATTCAAAAATTCAGGATAAATGTAAAAGGAAACTGAAAGCTACATTCAACTGTGTGAGCAGTATATTTGTTTAAAATTGCATCAGGATAACACTGACAATGCTTATAATACATTTTGTCTATCAAGAAGGATTACTGCAAACAGCTTTTGTTAAGATATAAATCACTAAACCAGATACAGTGACAAAACTATATCTGGTGGCTGGAAAATGGTTATATCTATAAAGTAGCTGTGATCCTTTTAAAGTTGGTTTTGTGAATAACAGGAACAAAGCATCTCACAATTGGATCAAGTTTATTACAACAATGACAAAAGTCAGTGCTGCTTAAAGTGTCATCTAGAAATGAAACAAGAATAGATTTTATATATATATATATATATATATATATATATATATATATATATATATATACCCTTTAAATAGCAAAGAAATGTTAGAAGCAATGTTTCATATGTAGGGCTTCTTCAGAAAAACCTGAAAGATAAAACAATCAAATTAATATAGAAGCAAAGGAGAATAAAAGGTACATATGGCAGGAGTTTTGCGTGTATCACGGGGCAAGATGCAATGAAAGCTAAATAGAGGTCAGATGGGAAGTGAAGGGTATAACTGCAAGTACAAAATGGCTTGAAAATTCCAGGGGAGGTAGTAGAAGGGATATAATTAACAAGTATATTGCAGTATGAAAGTATTTTGCAGAAATGTTAGAACTTTAAATTCTTTGGGTGCACTCTTCACTGTTCATTTATGCTGAGTCAATCTCCTCAAAAACTGCATTTTTTTATAATTTATTGGGTGCCTTGCTGACTATCAGTTTATCTACCCATGGCAAAGTCTGTGTCAACATTTACATAATTATTAAAAGTTTTCCATTATTAATAACAAGCAGGTCAGCTGCATATTTTTCATAATACATATCCTATTTACTTTCATTCTAATTCCAGTTCTCGACCCAAAGCATCACACTCCCAAAGCCTATTTCTTGCAATTTATTGTAAGGCGTTATCCTTCTAGTCAAATCTTATGTTTTGCTCTACTTCCCATCCTTAGCCTCCACTGGGCTACATTAACCACCAAACCCCATCTTCAACCCAATTTCCAGTTGCACCTTGTTAATGCCCATGTACTTTGCTTACATTTCCCTTCTCTTGCCAGCATATTGATGTCTATCATGTTAGCTTTTCACCACTTCCTTCTAGCTTGTCTTAGGTTATGAGACCCCACTATAGATGTTAATCTCTAAATTTGATCAACTATTATCCTTTTCATTTATAGGTCTGTAACCATCAAAGTCAGTGGTGAGTCCTTCCTTGTGGAGTGGGATGACTACAGCAGTTCCTAACAATTCAGGTATGAATCTGGTGAAGAGGATGATCCTGAACTGGGTTCCTAGTGAGTCTGTAGGTCTCTGCTTGGGGCCGACAAGAAAGTATCCTGACATATTACATGGAGCTAATGTTCTAGTCCTTTGACATGTATGGGGGCATGCTAATATTAAAGGGAAATTTAGCAGAAGATAAATGTATAATTTGAACTACATTTATGTATATATTTGACCATATCTTTTAGGGATGACTATGCATTTTGTTATATATTAGGTCAGTGCACTTCTATCTACTGCTTCTGTGGCTCCTGACAATAGTCAAAAAAGGTTGTGTTGCTCTCCTTTACATAGGTGTCAATTTACATTTCATACTTTGTTCTCAGGCCATGCTTTTAATGGGAACAATGTGCTTACTCAGTTAACAGATATAAAAATAGGTCAATAAATAGAAATATTGTAAATTCTGTTTATTATTACAGAAAATGCATTTATTACTTGTATTGTAAGGTTTACTCTTACACTTAGCATTGTATTGCTGTGTAATGGTTACTAATGCCTAAATGCAGGCATAAGTTCATAGGTTTATAGGAATATACTAGGCTAATGACATCTAGGGCCTTTATAAGCCTAGCCATGCAACCCAACCCAATTGTGTCCCTATGTATCATAGGCTATGTGGGGGATATGTCAGTTTGGACATTACTCTGCCTCTCTCTATCAGACAAATGGCCAGACTCCAGGTTATTTTCTGATTTATCATTCATTGGTCAAGGTTACACTTAAATAGGGTTAGGGATGGGCTTTTTTTTTCACATGGACAGGGAGCCTGTTCCAGAGTATGGAAATCCTCTGAGACACATATCTGTCTCCCCAACATATCTTATTTATGTGACATGCACAATTTCAATCCTTAGATCTAGTGGTTCTGATGCTGTTCATTTTTTTGCATGTGCAAAATGTCCATCAGAGCTTTATCCAAGATTCCTTGTATGCCAGGTATAGATCAGCTCTCAGTAACCAGTAAGAGACTGAGTACAGAGATAAGGCTTTAAGGTGATCCATATAGGACGATGTGTTTATACCCTGTATTCTCTTGGTAAGGAACTTTGTGGACATTCCAACTGTTGCATGTGTCTGGTCAGGTACATGTCAAAGTGGACATTATACTCATTGATGGGTCTGATAAGGGGTGAATAAAGTGGCACTAGGATTTTCCTGGACCTGGATGCCATGCCCTAATTTCTAAGTTACTAATTAAGTTAAGCTAATAATGCTGCAGCCACCACTGTATTGCTCTTAAGCCTTTGAATTGGCTCAAATTGCCTCACTGCCTAGATGTAAAACAGGTTATCTTCACACACAACAATATTGACAAAGTCAATGACTGCACCACTTTTACTCCTATTCTCCATTCCTGTCATCCTAACAGACTATTTCAATCAATGAGCAACATCTGCTCAGCATATATAAACTCCACAAATCCATTATCCAAAGCATATGCTCATACTGTATTGCTAAAAAATGGAATTATGTCCCTCTGCAAATTAAATCTACCTCTAATCTCTACAATTTCAAACTCATACTAAAAGGCTACTTAGGAAACATCCTGGGATATCATTGTTGTCCATTAAGGCTGTATTTTTGGCCTTAGCGAATGACAGCAAGACCTGCCCTCTCTTAATAGTTGAGGGTAGGTTATGCTAATAAGCATTTTATGGGGGAGGCTGTAAGGGAGTGGGAGGAAGTTGAGCTGAATGTGTCAGCCAGCAGTTTCACTATGTCGCTCTGCTCAGTGAAGGTGGCATCATTGACCAGCAGTTTGGCAGACAGATGTGTGCTTTCTTTGAGGTTTTGGACATAGCTTTAGAAGGCTGTGTGGTTATCTTTAGCCAGTAATGCTATGCTTATTTGCATGAGTATAGAAATTGTCCATGAACATAACAATGTGTGAAACTAAGGTATTGGGGGAGTGCTTACAGTTCAATAGGTCATCAGCTAGGTATAATAGATTTGCCCTTCAATATACTCATAACTACAGAAGGGTATGAAGATAGATCAATTTTCATCCTCATATTGAATATTACTGAGTAGTTGTCAGATGTTACCAGTTACTGGGCAACTACAGGTATAGAGCACAAAAGGGTTATATCTCTGAGGATTAGATCCAGTATTAATGTGCCGTAAATAAGGATTTGAACTAGGTGCTCCACAAAGATTGCTTTTATGAAATTTAGGAAGCATTAGGCATACTTTGTGGTACCACAGAACTTCTAGTTATAGGAAAGAAAGCTGAAATCTCCCAGTAGAATAGTATTTGGTTCAATGGGCAATGGGAAGGATGTCTGAATTATATGGATATGCCCAGTGAGCTACTGGTGAGATGGAGGAAGTCCTGCCATTGGCTCTGATATGGTAAAGTTGTTTATTTATGGTGAATGGAATATGGAGGAGACCAGTCTCATTGTCCTGCCTTATAAATCCTAATGTGACTTGGTGTGTTTTATCTCCATCTCATTTGTTTTAAATCCAAATGTTACTGTAAATGAGGTAGTAATCTTGGCTGATGGCCTTATGAAAGACTTACTTCCTTCACCTCTTTTTCTGAAGGGAGTCATGATTACTCACTCTGATCTCATACTCTTGGTCATTTCATATAGGTTCTTTTGTCATTCACTGAATTCCTTTATATGTATGTTTCCTGTTGCATCACTGCCAGTGGTGACTTTTTTCCTTGTTCTTGGATGAAGGAAAATGAACGGAAAAAAGGAAGAGAACAATGTTATTTTAAATAATTAAGTTCTGATCCTGATACATCTTAGGGAAAGTGAGGGTTTGAAACCTCTGAATGCTACTGGAAATTAGGTAGGTTTCTGAACTGCATTCATTTTTAAAATAGATCTTACTTACTCCATCTTCCTCCTCCTTATCTGCCTTCTGACTCTTTTTTCATGAGAGTTCATCACAATAACTTCGTCCTTGTATGAAGAATAGGTAGGAAGTCTTGCTTACTTGCTCAGATGTTACCATCCTGGTCATGTCACAAAGTTTCTTTTGTCATACACTACATTCTTACAGTTACGTTTGTCCTGTTGCATACCTACCATTACTAGAGCTGAGTTCTCTGGGTGTTCTTGATTGAAGAGAAGAAAGGGGAAATGGTATGAACAAAAACAGGCCAACAACCTACCTAAGCTCAGAACTAGATACACATATGGGATAGTAAGATTTTGAAATGTCTGAATAGTATCACCGATGAAGTAATACTCTGTGATACATTCATTCTTAAAATTTGATATCTTGGCTCATTGATGCACTGACTGTCCACCTCCAAATCTTGGCTCATTGATGCACTGACTGTCCACCTCCAAACTTGATGTCCATCTCCCCTGTCACTGTTGTTCATCTCCCTTGTCACTGTTGTTCCTTAAGAATTAATTACACTACCTTTTCCTTATAGGAAGGAAGAAGTCATGTTTGTCTCCATACCTCTCAACTGTCCAGATTTTCTCAGAATGCCTGTATTTTTACCCCATATTTTTGTTCTGTTCCTCATAAATTTTTGTTTTTTCTGGCAAATCGTTGATAACTGATTTCAATAAATAATGAACAATATTTGCATTTTCTACTCCATAACATTTGGAAAATGCATGCTAGATTATGCATGCTAGATTATAAGAGCAACATTGAAAAAAATCGTCCATATTTGTGGGCCTTTGTCCCCCCATTATTTTTTACTTTGTTCAGAGTTCTTACACTAAACGTTTGAGAGGTAAGTTGTTTCTGCCGTTATCATCACCCTTATTTTTTCCATTAGTTTCATTTATTATTCACTTCATCAATTTTTCTAAGTTTGTTTTCCCTGCAACATCCTTGTCCTCCAGTGCAGTTTTTCCCCTTCCTCTTCTTGAGAAGTAGAAGGAAATGGAAAAGAGGGCTGAGTTCTTGTACAATCTCATTCATGTTGCCCATTAATAATAATGTTTAGGTTATGTTTAAAGTAACTGTGCCAATACAAGATAGAAAGAGTCACTAAGGAAAATATAATACTAGCACATGAACATTTGTTGCGATAAAAGTGCATTTACTTCTGTCAACAATTGTTGAGATGAATTCATGCCACGTGCAAATCCTAAAAATATCTACACCAAACTCAGCAGCTATGTGGATGTTGCTACTCATTTATCTGAATACAGTCAAAACTTTAGGCCCACTGTTCTTCAGTGCTTTTCATTTAGTAAGTAATTCCGTAGCTCCAAAGGTGTCTTGTTATGTTATGGCATAAGTGGGAAAGATAAGGCATGTATGTATATGGTTGTATTGATGAAATATTTACAATGAGCTTCTGTAAAGTACATTGTGCATTTATTTATTTATGTTATATATTGATTCATTTTGCATTTTGTTACTGGGAAAGTCTGAAAGGGCTCAGGAAAAAAAATAAATCAGTGGTAGCCTGGAAAGAAAAGCTCCAGTGCAAAGTATAGAATTATTGAATTGCGTAATCCATTATATAAATACGTATATAAAAAATAAAATACAGAAGAAATACAATAACATGAATAGGAGATAAATTTGAATAAGCACTGTGGAATGTTGCAATTAAAATAATAGTAAAAGATATTTTGAAATAATGTACAAAAACAGACATCAGCTGATAAGTGAAAAGATTGCAATGTGGGAGGAGTGAAAGTATTGATGTGTTTGGGAATAAGACGTCTTAAACTAAGAAATGTAATATGATGTGTGTTAGGAGTATTGAGAGAGTGAAGGAAATGAGAGTGGTGAATAGAAAAGTGCATGTGTTTTATAGTATCTGGATAAGCAGGTAAGAGGAAATATTAGATTTAAAAAGAGGATATATCAGATTTAAATTACTATAAGGAATGATAGGTGAATGAACTTTAATAACAATATCTGCCTAGCATTCTAGCTAATTCCAGGGACTTGATATTAATATGTGTGTGTGTGTGTATGTGTGTGTGTGTATCTGTGTGTGTATTTTCTGTGCACATAAAGACACACACACACACACACACATATATATATATATATATATATATATATATAGATAGATAGATATAGGTATATTGAAATTATATTAATGTTTGTCCCTGTCCATTCAATAGACACACATCACACCAAATGACATTTGACGACCTTTATTAATCTTCTATAAACATGATTCCATAAACATAACTTTATTGACTTATCACATCATAAACATGAATATAGCTGTTAACTAGGGTAGAATGACCTCACTAAAGAAAGTGATTAACTGTCTGTAATAAATCTGAGGATTTTTATCCAGACCTTTGCTGTTTCTTTCACATTTCTGGTGTGGTTATTAGTTGGAATCTTATTCATTTAATTTTTGTCAGCGATGATTCCTTACCCAGTTACACTCACCTAAAACCCATTAAGCCCCTCCCTAAACTCACCTAATTTCCTCCCAATCATCCTGCTTTCCTATTTAGCCCTTTCTTCCCCCACGGACTAGCTTTCTTCCCTTACCCTCTTAAATTCATTACTATTTCTACATAACCCCCATCTGAAGATGTCCCTGGACAAATTGGTTTGTTACCAAACCTCATTTGTGTTGTTGTTTTATCCCTACTTCAGTTATTAGACACACTGATTGGTAGCTCCTTTTTCAGAATGTCAGCACTACACCAGCTGCTAACCTGACTGATGCTGAGTCCATAGCAACAATAAGCAAAATTTAGTTTTGTATGTAAAGACTATTCTACATCATTTGTACTATGGCTAAATTATCATTATGCCTTTAGATTATAACTCATAGTTTTACTGCAGTACTTTATTCCCCAGCACGTGCACTCCAGCTAACCCCCAGCTTCTGTCTAGGACTACAGTTATAGCTCATTTTACCTTTACGGCCCTGGAATTATTCCCCCATGGTTGGGAGCATATCAGCAGTGAGTCAGAGGGGGGGGGGGGGTAGAATGCAGCAGCCAGCAGCATATCTTTGTATTTATGCCTTAAATGAGCAGAGCCATTATGTCAATTAGTTCTTGATCCCCTTCAGTACTGTGAATGGCAATCTGTTTCATGCTGAAAGCACCATTACTATCACAAGGAATATATCCAATTGTGAGCCAAAACCCCCTCTCTCAGTGGGTGTGCATCAAAAAGCTGTCCACACCACACACCGTAACTCCTCCCATGGCCACAATACAGTTCATTCAAATGTAACTTATCATCTTAAATAATACAACTGAAGCCATATGCAGTACACTAAATGTTGCTGTGACATCTGATGGGAAGAATTAGTCAGCTAATTGCAACTAGGGAGTGGTAGTTAAAGTATGTTTAAAAAAAAATAAGAAATCAGCTGAAGGAGGCTAAGCTATATTCCATGTCTATGATTTTGCCTAAATAAATGCATTTAGCAGGGAACACTTAGTAATGAATACTTTCTGTGCAAATAGTGTATTTCTGTTGCTCTATCGAAAACAGGTATAAAATAGTCATTTTGATCTAGCACATTCATCATTTTAATTTCATTCATGAAATTGGTTAAAATTAATTTTTACTTCACTTTTTGTAAAATTTCTCTGGCTTTGAGAATGTTAAGAATGGGCAGGACTCTCTGACTGGAAAGTCAAAACAAATATTGTAAATCCTTGCAAGAGAAACTGTACTGTGAGGTATGTGTTTTCTATAAATAACATGGTTCTTTTTCATAAGTCACTATTTGAAATAAAAAACTTCATCTGGTAAATAGGAAATAATGCAATGCATCATTTTCATTTTGTTCATAAATTTTAATTTGATTATTTAATTACTGATTTTGACTATAGCTATCTTCTTAATTGAGGTTTAACAGAATTGTTTAAATGTAGAGTAGTCTAAGTAGGAGAGGGGCATGAAATAGAGTGGATAAAATGTTAGTTTCATACCCAGGAGAAAGATGGCCTAGTTAAGTTCTTTAGAATTCATCCAAATAACACATGGTGATGTGTTGATTCTTGAATTATCAAATGACCCTGACTAACTTTTGATTTGGTGATGAATTTATCAGTAAAATATCTTATCATTTAATCTAAAAGATATTCAGACATGCCTGATAACCAGCTGAAACGTTAAGTGGATAAACGGTTAATGCAACAGGGCTAGACTGTATGCAATTCTGACAAAATACACAGAGTTCTGAAGCATTCTGTTAGACTTTTCTTTTTTACATCCCCACAGGATTGAGCTATCAACCCATTCATTCCATGGTATTCCAGGTTCTACAATAGCTGCTCTGAGAGGAAGCTTGCCTTCACATGCTGAATTACCCTCAGTTTACATCATGTCTTGTACGTGGCAGAGCTGCCTCACTAAACATGTGCTCGAGTAGCCACCTAGTACTCCTGCTAGGTCTCACCCATGTAGCAAAGTGGGGCATCCTTCTGTATCCCAAGAGGATGTGCCAGCAGCAACCACTCACTTTCCTCCTCTCTTGCCTGTAAGTGCCCAGACTGCCATTAGGTCATTTATAACATATACAAGGCTTTTTCCATCTATGACATGGACTGGCTTGCTGTTAGACTTTTTAAGGTGTTTTTGTAAGGGGGCTCTCTACATCCCAGGACATGGGGGGACTGTGCCTCCACATCCCTACAAGTTGTATTAATAACTCCAAAGTTATTGGACCTTACTCCACAGTATCTCAAGAGTCAGTATACATTCCCACTATTTGCACTTAAATTTCTTGTTGTCCCAATGATCACAATTAAGCAGCTCATACGTTCATTCCATTAAAGAAAAGTTTAAGAAGATACTCTTGTATATGAAAAATGGAAATATCCGGTACAATTCTTTTTATGAATTGTCAGATTTATGATTTCTGACAGGAAAGGAGTAAGATACCTGTGTTAATCCTTTCACTATTCATAGATTCACATGGGTGCCATAGCTCAAGTCTCTCAAGCATAAGACTGCTTCCTTAATCTGTACATAGCCTGCAAAGCCATGATACTTTGGGCTATTTTGCATCCCTATATTCAAAGTAAAGAATCTAGAAAAATAGTGTGCTATATTTTTGTGAGGTTGCATGTGCTTTGTAGATAGGAAAAGGCACATTACCTTGCATTCTAGAATGTTTTACGTGAAATACTACAAAAAAAATTAATGTACAGAGTCATTGCTATATGCCATTCCATCCTTTTGTTTCATGACTGACAATTACATCTGCATTCCTGGCACTGAGCCATATATTTTCACACTGGATGTAAGACTCTACCAGTAGTGGGTATCACTTTTCACATGGCTTGTATTTCATGGATAAGATGTAAAAACACTATCAAGGACTGAAGATTATCATGCTTTGGAACATGAAGACTGCGTATCTATCGGTTACAGATAATATCCATTCAGCCTTGAGGGAGTTTGACCTACAAAGTGTGTCAGAATGACTTGCTGCTGAGTTTGATGCATCTTCGAAGAAAATAAACACATCTTGAGAGTGCTTTGTGTTCTCTCCTCAAAATACTTAATTGCTTTCTCATGTGCAAAAGAACAGCAGTGTCAGTTGAAGAAACTGACTAGTGACAGTCATTACACTGGATGGCAGTCTGTAGTGGGAAAGTGAAGAATGGACTAATAAGAATGTGTAATCAGGGATACAAGCAGCAGAAATGAGAAGCTTTCTCAAGGAAGATGTGTTCACTTTCTGTAACAAAATGAAGGATTTGGCAAAACACCAGAGTATAACTGCTTTTCGCTTAATGTGGCAGGAGTGATGTAAAGTGTTTTAGGCACATTGTGATGATGCACCTGCATGATCCTTGCTGTAGGTGTACCAGACATATCTGTCTAGAAAGATGTCCTATTGCGCATGCATGATACAAAGATGAATTTATATTTTGCAGTTTGCCTGGGAGTGCTTGAAGATCTAATAGTTGGAGATGGAGACAGTCTGGTCTACTCTGTTCAGCTTGCCACTGCAAACCTTCTAATGGGAAGCAGTTTAGAATGTAATGACAGTAGCGATGATGATGAGAAGGAGGACGATGGTGACGACAGTGACATTCTTGTACATTTCTGAAGCTTTTGGGAGGGCAATTGCCTACAAGATAAACTTATACTGCACTCCTAGATTCAAAGATGATGGAGAAACTGCAAAATAGTAATGCTACTCTTTTATAGCACAGCATTTAAAAAGAATGAGAATTTGTAGAAAATTTGTGCTTTTTAGGCCTCAAGTTTCAACTGATTTATTCAGCTATTTTTTTAATTTTATATAAATTTTCTGAAGAAAAGTTACAGTTACAATTTAAATTTAAGTGGTATGTTTTGCAATTGTTGCAGTATGAACATTCTTTTTGTATATTTATTTATTTGTAGAGTGGATAGGTGTGCTGGTTTGAGGCCCCTTTTCACGTACAACCTGGTGCAAAGGCACCAAATAGTTTTGAAGAGTGGGAAATTAATGCAATGACAGCAATCAGGATCACACGACAAACATACATGGTGTCCTAATTGGAATTTTGACCTTAATTTGACTCTACTAATAAAAGGTCAGTACTTCTACACTGCTTTAAGATTTATATAAAAAAACATGAGGAGATGACTTTTGAATAATCCATTTATACAAAAAATTTTGTGTGAGCTATTAACACTACAAGCAGCAAATCAGACATGATAAAATAAGTCTGCACATTGTAAAAAAAATGCTTACAATAATTAAATGATAGAAAGTGTAACTTTTTCCAACAAATACATATTTTAGCTTTGATTTTATCAAATTATACAAAGGATGAAACATTTACTGAGTTTATCAGTCAGCAAAATGTGATGTATTGGTTTGTAGACAACAAAATGGCAGAAAGTTGAGTGTATTGTATAGTACCCTATAAGGCTCATGCACATAGGATGATATGTGAATTGTTTTGCTTAGGCAGTTGCTGCCATTAAAGGGATATATTGCTTATCTGAAAGCTTCAGCGTGCATGTACAGTGATTTGATTGCCTAAGTTGCATATTATTGTTATTGAAATCAGAGCTGAATTATGGTCAAATGGGGTACTTGGCAGGGTGATATCTTACTATAAAACACTGTTTAAATATGTCAGTGTACATACTATTTTCTTTTGTACTTTTACAGTGATTACAAAACTTTATATTTAATGTAAAACTATTATTTCAGATTTTACAGCAAAAAACATGGACAGTCATTTGCAAAACAGAGTCTTGCACTGAAAGCAGATGTACTATGAACACCAGTAACTTCTCTTTGATTGAAACTCATGTTTGTTGAAAATCCATCTGGCAACCCAATAAACTACATGCCAAATGCCAGGAATTGATCAAATAGCATAAAGAGAGCACTTATTAGTAGCTATGTGAAGGGTACAGGAATTTAAAAGATACATTTGCAATGTGTTAACTAACCAACAGATTGGGACAGCCACTGGATGTAAGTTCTGGGGCAGCCCAGGAGCACTGTCTGATGAAATGAGTATGTCAGAGTCACACGGTAGATAAATGAAGGCTGAGGGAATCAAACACTTCACTACAGCAGCAGCTCATAGCCTTAAGTGCAAAATTGACTGTTGTAGCGCAACACAGTGGATCTCACACCAATGTGCCGACAAAAAAAAAAACAAGGTTTATTACAAATGTTTTCACAGATAAAATATGAACATTGAACTTTTTGACATCATGCTGTCCAGTTTCATAGCCAAATAAGTATTGCCAATAGTCAACAAAACAAGGAAACAAAGTATTGTATCCCAGGAGCATTGCTCATATATTGATGACCCCATTTACCACAGCTCAGAGCCTTAAATGCCAGACAATTCTAATTAATTTTAATTGCATTTCCTCAATAACAGCAACTATTAAGCTCTAATGCCTAGTATTACTGAATGACAGACTGCTGTTCTCAGTGATTTATTAGAAAATGAAGAACTTAATGAAGATCTAGCAGTTAGTACAGTGGACTAATGCTCTAAGCTCATAATAAGCTGCTTCCTGTAGTCAAGGGTACACAGTTTGATTCTTTCTTGCTACGTTTGTCTAATTAACCTGCCCATGTTTCTAGAACAGACCAAAAGAAGAAGAAAAAAGAAAGGAAGATAAAGAGAATATGTATTTTCTGATGAAGGATAACTATGAAACTTACATTACTCATGAACTATAATCGCTTTCCCCTAGTGATTTATCCCAGAAAGGATGATCATCTTGGAGGCAAAGGTGCTTGTGTTCTGCATCTTGGAGGTAGGCATTGAAAGCAATGTATACATGCACACACACATGCATACATACATACACACACACACACACACACACACACACACACACACACACACACTTGAACAGATACATATTGGTACAGAATCTTACTCCCATTCATAATGCATACTTGTAAAATATACAACTGTAACAATAGTTTTTGAAAGTGATATAAATACTTTAAAGTATGTTGAGCTACTTTAAAGTATGTTGAGCTATCTGCGGTGGTGCAGCAGTAGCGTTGTTGCCTCACAGCAAGTGGTTCTTCCATTTGAGCCTCGGCTGGAGTGCAGGGAGTGCCTTTAGTGTGGAGTCTGCATGTCAAAATCTACTGCCAATCACTAGTGGACCGGAGTTACGCTGTGGCGACCCCTAACCGGGAAAAGCCGAAAGACAACAACAACAACAAAGTATGTCGAGCTACAGGCAGCAGGACACATTTCTTACCTTTAAATTTTGCTTATTATACATAACTGAAACCTATGGGTCAGATTAAACTCTGCTATGTAAATTAAAACAAAGATTACAAAGTATTGTTTCAAGCTGTGTCAGTTCAGTAAACTAACTTATCGGGAAAATCTTTATGTGAAATTATGTTCTCAGTTAAGCAATTTCATACCATGCAGGCATTGAACCAATGCTCTAAAGAATGCAGTGTACTCGGACACAGTGACTTATGTAGTCACAAAGACAATGACTTATGCAGTCAAAAATATCCTCATAGCCATTGATAATGAGTGAAACATTTGCAGAGCCCATGCTTCACAAATTCTTGTAGTACAAAATGTAAACCTTAGTATGTCTCTGAAAAGTCTCTGTGGTAAGTACAGGGAGGGCTGTACGTACCTTTGTATCCACAGGGAATAGAAGTACAAGCATCTGTGAGGGCCGTACATACTCAGCAAGACCCTTACAATATCCCTGCCTACTCTGAACCTATCAAATATCTCCTGATTGTCAATATTATAATGGATTATTCTTTGCTGCTATTTCATACCTTCTTGGCTGGTGAGCTTCACTGGATGCCAACAGACTGATCTCAGCTAAGACAAGTAGCTCATACAAGGAAATAGCAAGGCTAACAGCAAGTAACAGCATCATTGCGAATTGCAGATTAGATTGACTAGGTCAGACTTTGCTTTTTATAATGAATTTGTGAACAGCACATTAATGCATGAAAATTTGTCTAGAAATCACAAGTAGGTGGGAGAAGTCCTCATTAGCATATACCATTTTACATCATCTTTAATTCACTGCTCATTATGACTTAATTTGCTTAAACTCATTCTTGGCCATCGTATTAGCAAAATTGATCTCTTTGAATCACTCTTTTGCTGCTGAAATGCTTAGACAGTGCAGATAGCCTTTATTCATTTGCTTAATTACAATGAATACCACCCTTAAAGTTTAAGCATATATATATATATATATATATATATATATATATATATATATATATATATATATATATAGATAGATAGATAGATAGATATAAGATGGTATTTTGAATTCACACATAAAAAGAAAATGTACTTCTGGATATATAAAGTGATAACGTTATTGTTTTTATATATTATAGCACAAAAAGAAACTTAAAAATTAAGCCATTAGGCAGAGATGTTCCCTTTTTATTTTTTTATTTTAACTTTGTTGACTGATTACGTGTACTGGTCCATGGACCATTTTGTCTGCCATGACAGGAGTATAGTTGTACAATTCTTTACAGAGACAGTAATTAAAGGTCTGCAATATAGATAATTTTGAAATGAATGTAGAATATTTAGTTAATAATTCATAAACTACTTCACATCAAATTTTGAAATGATTATGATCATTTAAATCTCATACAATGTAAGGTTATACACCAAGCTGCATGGCAAAAATATTGTCTTATATAGTTGCAAAGATTGAATATTTCATATAATGTACACTGCAGACAATTCATAGGAGTAGCTTACTTTTGTCGATGACAAGTTACTATGTATAATGTTATTAATACATTTTTTGTAAAGCACACAGTAGGATAGTAGAGTTATAATCCAGGCCTATCTATATTTTTTAGTGGAGACTGGATATTGTTTGGTAATTTTAGAACTGAGAGTTGGACAAAAAACTAAGAAGATGGAGATCATGAGCCTTTCACAGGAAAAAGGGGGATGATTAGGTGGCTTTGCTTGTCTTAAACATTTTCTAGGTGCCATATTCAATTTATTCATAGGTTACCTATAACTTACCTGTTTCCAGATTAACCATTCACTGGTGCAGTTCTTGGCCTGTTACCTGCATAGATGAACTGAACTGCTAATTTACATTCAAGGTTAGCACTTCTGGACACGTAGTGAAGGATGGGATATAGCTGTTGTCCAGGAATAGAAATGTTTGCAGATTCTTCTTATGTGCTTTTATAATCTTGAGCTCATTGGGTAGGTGTTTCCATTTAGAAGGTACTGTTTTACTTGAGCCTGTTTTCCAAGTCGATATTCCAATGAATGGCCAATGTGGGCTCAATACATTATTTTCTTGGTTCCTGAAAGTACAAGGAATACTTTTGACTAATAGTGTGCTTTCAAGAGTTGGGAAGAAACTATTACATAAAATTTTAAAGAGAAGTGAGGATAAAAGAGCAATAGAATAACCTGTCATGCAGACTTTTCTGACTTTTTGTAGAGCTAGACAGTGGTATTCCAGTAGAGCTGATAGGCTGACACAACTTCATAGAGAGCGAATTGCTTGAATTGTTTTGCGTTGAAAGGAGTAGAGGGAGGTAATGACAGTCTGCTTACATCTAGCTATGAAGACATTATTTGCCCCGGCCTGCCTGACTTCTCTTATTAGGTGATGGGAGATTGAACAGGCAGCCTCAAGTTGAGTTCTAACTTTTGCGATGGTAGAGTCACTGAAGGTTTTAAATGTCAGAGTAGGTTTTACAGTTCACAAAAGATATGCATTTCCACTGAAGGCTCATTCTTTGGTATATATATATATATATATATATATATATATATATATATATATATGTTGAAGAGGACACTTTGATACCTTGTACCAGTTGCTGAAGACCATAGCCTCTGGTTTAGTTATTAGTAAGCCACAGGTATAGAGAAGAGAAATCATTTTGAAGCACAGTGTCGACACATGAGGAGGATGGACCTTTCTGTGAAGGATTATGCCATCAGCATAAAGGGTAAAATAAGAAGGAAGGATAGCTATTGTTATGCCATCGTTAAATAGAGACAGTAATATGAGATCATGTAACAGAACCTTGTGGGACTCCAACTGAAAATGTGCCTGTGTAGGTGTCTAGTTTTCCTTTCTGTACCACAAAGGTTCTGCTACTTACGTATATTTTAAAACATTTAACTATACTGTCAAACAATCTTAGATTCCTTATTTTTGTGGTGGTGCTGAATTTTCTGCACTTAGACTCTCTAGAGGTGAAGGAAGATGGCACCAGCCAATCATGTTTCCCTAAGGAAGCGAATATTCCATCTGTAATTATGTATATCGCATTTAATGAGTTGTGTCCACTGTGAAGACTGTGTTGTGAATTACTTAGCAGGCTGTATTTACTAAGGTATGAGCAGACCTGCTCATAAATTATTATTTTTTTTTTTCAAATGCCTTTGTGGCTAGGCAGAAGATGGATATAGATCAGTATGCACGTGTAGAGGAGGCTGTATCAGTTTAGGGAATCAAAACTGAAATTTATTATTTGAACTAGGGTAGAATTCTGTCTGTGGTGATAGAAATGATTCTGATGTGTATATATTTTTGTCCAGTTTTTATGTATATATTACAGAGTTTACAGAAGTGTTTCTGAAGTTGAATGGTAGCATCAAATCTCTTTTGCTGGAAGAGCTAGTTGTACTGAATGTGTGAGGAGCTCAGGATATGTTGAAGTTCATGGAGTGGGAAGGAACCCTTAGGTTGGTATTGGTGGCCTAAATGGAGTGGAGTGATAGGTTGCTCTAGCATGTTTAAGGTCATCACAGTATTACCATTGCTACTCCAGCTGTTATTCAGCTAGGTAATGTCCATGATTACACCCTGTAGCTGTTTGGCTGAGCTAATGATCTTTGTAATTTAGCATAGAAGTATGTGGATTTTGCCTTTTTTAATTTCTAATTTCCCAAGACTGCCTTTTGTCTAATGATGCTTGGTATCCATATCTGTGTTGAGAGAATTTCCATTTAGCCCAGGATTTTTCTCTATCCTAAGTATGTTTATGTAAGCTGAGTCAAGCCATTGGCAGTGATGTCAGTGTTGTTTTAAACATATCATAATTGTTGAGAAGTCCCTGTTCTAATCAAGGAGTTAAAGATCTGTATAGAAGTTGCTGGATCTTACAAAGCTGGCCAGAATCTGTCCATAAAGACTTAAAAAAGTAATAAGTCATGCACATTCAAAAGCCATATAAATGAAAACATTTGATGTCCTTAAGGGATCATTTGTATATATCCCATGGGCCTCTATTACAGTAGGTTTAAGGTATCACACAGTGACAATTCTAGGTTGGCTAGGTTTTTCTTGTAGTTTTTACTAATTGGTTTGTCTTTGAGACCTTTTTACTTTTTAGTTTAGTTGTTAGTTGGGATATTTTGCAGACACCTTAATGGTTATGGACATTAACTGGGTTTAAAGATCCTGTTTTTCTATAGTATAGCAAAACAATCCATTTATGCTGTCCTGACTAGTTGGTAAGAAGGTTGGAAAGTGTATGCCCACAGGTAGTGGAATTTGTCTTTTCTGGACAGAATACTTAAAAAGGAAAAAATAGAAAATTAAAGGTCATGGATATTCAGAAGCTAGACTTTCACAGTGTAGCTGAAACACTTGATGTACTTAATGGGTTATTTGCATATATCCCACGGGCCATATATCCAGGTTTATGGTATCATACAGTGAAAACTATAGCTTGGCTAGGTTTTTCTTGTAGTTTTTACTAATTGGTTTGTCTGTGTGACCTTTTTTACTTTTTAATTTCCCATGGTATAGCAGTCTTTAGATTTCAGGATGTATTCATGGAGGACAGAGTTGTTTTCTGAGCCACTTTTAGATGTGAGGGAAATGTTTTCTATTTATTCAATGACAGCAATGCACTCTTGCCTTTAAAGGGAATGCAGTATAATAATATTTGCTGAATTTGATACACAACCTCAAATTTAAAGCTGCTTATAGTTTTCCTTTTGTTATATTTTGCCTTTGGTTCAATGTGGTGCAAAATGCATTTGTAGTAAAATAATGAACAAATGAAAATAATTGATAAAAGTTAATATTTGTTGTTTAAGAGTAATGTTATCAGTTAAGGGTGGCATGTTGTATAAAATTAATGGACGCAACCAGCAAAAGTAAAAGCTAGGGTTGAAGGGAAGAGATAAAGGATTAGTCTAGCTAGTTAGGATATGTGTTGGGATTGATTAGAATTACTTATGTTAGTTGTAGTGCAATGTTTAGGACAGATGTAATCATATTAAAAGGGCTTGTCAAGGGGCAAGTTAAGTCCAGACGTCTTGAATGGGAGGGAATTTTCAACACAAGAAATTGCTGGCTGGTATGGCTATAGGGGAAATGGCTGTGTATACAGGAAAAATATTGGGGATGTGATGGATGGTGAAGGATAGTAGAGTGAAATAGAATTATCTTTTGTCATTAGTCTTTTTTTGATAGAAAGATGCCTCTCATTGTTTGCAAGTGCTATGGAAGAATAAGATAAGTGACTTCACTTGTCAGCCTTAGAACTACAAATCTAGTAGGCAGCAGCACTTTAATCAGAGGTTAATGCAGCTAAACCAATTAACAAATAACTCTGTCTAAAAGTATAGCATTATGTACTCTATTTATTCATTTAAGAAAATTCCTGAATTGTTATTGATAAAAGTTGTCATTTTTTAAATAACATGTTAATGCTATCTAAACATTTGCTTATATGCTGTCCTTGTATTTCCATTTGATTTTGTTTCAGAGTTCCTTACTTACTAATTTCTAACTCTACCTGTCTAAGGCTCTCTGCACTAGCAGAGGGCTGGGCTGGAGGGGTATAATGACCAAAGTGTAGAAACAAAATACAATTCAGATCATGTACTGCATTAAAGGTGCAATGAATGGGAAGCCCAAAAGAAAATCTTTGTACTGACAAAACACATACTCTGCCAATATCATAGACCTGACCAGTGTAATGTTCATCTAACAAAGGACAGATTTGACTACAGTTTAACTGATATTTCAAATACAAATGTATTTTGTACATTACTTTAATTCTAGGAGCTGTATGAAGAGCAACTTTCAAAATGATATTGGTACTCATAGGTTAATGATTCAGTGTTTGGACAGCTACTGTGCTTTCCCTAACATTCAGAAGGTACAAAACAATCTAAGGTGAATTGCAGTTTATAAATATCTTAAAGGTCATTGAGTGACTCTGTTATTCATGTAGAGCAATAATAATTGAGTATCTCATTGCTATTTATACTTCAGGAACAATGGGAGAAGTTTAACAATGCTTGCAGCTGTGCTCTCCAAAATAACTTACATGCAGAGAACAATTTGTGACAGAATCACAATTCAGTAATGATTTTTTGTACAGTAAGAAAAAAGTGTTATCACAAAAAAAATCATAAGTTGTGCTTTCAAGTTCATATCAGGGTACCCAGGCAGTTACTTATCTATACCTCTAACCTTTCAGCTCTGATCTTCCACTTTGGTAGCTGGTATCAACATTGCTCCACTGGATATGCTTAACTCTGAGAAGAGAATACAAATGAAGTTTGTTAGGACCTTTAAAGGTTCAACCTTAAAGAAACTCGGCATGACTGCTTGCAATCAGCTTATACATGGGCAATAATCAACTTTTACAAAAAGAACTATTGCCATTTTTAGCACAATAAATGGGGGACATCACTGTATTCAGATAAGATAGATAAACCAAATAATGAATAACAATCTAAAATCACTGATTTATGTACCCCATATATTTAGTTAAGACAAATCAGGAGTCCTTATTGAAAGAAACTGGTAATGTTTTCCCCCCTTTTAATGTCACCTAAGCAGCTTTTCTGTATACTGTCCATGTATTAACTTTTTTCAGAATTCCTTTCCAGCCTCTAGCGCTACCTGTATGAGACTATGTCCATTCTAATACAGAACTGGGTTCGGTAGGGGGGCACAACAGCTTACCATACAAAAACCTGGCTGTTTTTTTTTTTCTACTATCTAGGAACACTTTTAATTAATTTAAATTGGTGAACAATAAAAGTTAATTTAAAGTATTTATGAATTGAAATTTTGTTCTTAGCTGCTGGATCTGCAGATGAAGCTGCAGATGTTTATAAAGAAAGCAAGAATCATCATTCATTTTTGAGACAATATGTATGGAAAGCAAGAGGAACAGTTCTTAAAAATGTGACCTGTGCTTTATTTTTTCTGACACTGAAATGTCTGCATTAGAATAAGTAAAAATGGTTAGTTACAGGATTATAAAGGCCAGTAAACAGAAAAAGAATAGTTTTCCTGGCTGCTCTAACTTATATAACTGAAATCTGCAAGCCCATCAAAATTTTTATAAAAATGTCCCATTCAGAGACATTCAGATTGCTTATAAGAGTATGGACATAGGTAGGTTCTAGGCTATCGGCCCTGGGGCCTATACAAGCCCAGCCAAAAAGGTACTCTGGCTTTTGCCACCCAAGAAAATTATTTTCCTGTGCCACTGTCAAGCTGAGCTGCAGAGGTGATCACTGGGGTGAATTTCCTATTTCCCATCCAATCAAGATTTTTCTTGAAGAGTGCTAATGAGGATCTTTGATATAGATAGGTAGTTTATTCCAGAGTATGGGAAGTCTCTGGGACAGGAATCTATCCTTCTGGCATGTTCTGTTTATTGTGGTGACAAGGTTTAGGTCCCTAGAGTGTGTAGCTCAGAGGGATTGGAATTTTTTTAATTGGAGCATGGCCAACAGCTCTGGGTTTCACATAGCTTTGTATGTTAGGCAGAGATCACCTCTGAGTAGGCGATATGCGACAGACTAAAGCTGGAGATTTTTGAGACGGTCTGCATAGGGCATCTGTTGAGGCTGGTAATCCTCTTTGTGAGGTATTTCTGCAGCCTTTCCAGTTGTTGTAGATGTCTTGTAAGGTACATACCAAAAGGGGCATTGTACTCTATAATGGATCTAATGACTGATGAGTAGAGGGGAACATTGACTTCTTTTTTTCTGAATGAGAAACCTTTTGTGATGAGTTGTGCCACGTAGAAGGATTTCCTGACTACTGTGGCAATGTGATTATCAAAGGAGAGACTACTGTCCACCTGTGTCTCAAGGTCTCTTATCACACTTTCGATGTTAAGTATACTACCGCCTATGTTGTGGTTCATGGGTACAGAGTTTTTACCAAAGAGGATGACAATGCACTTTTTGGCATTGAGCTTGAGGCCATGGCTTTGACACCAGGTATCTGTTTCAGTGAGGCCCTTTTGTAGGATGTCCACATCATTAGGAGTTTCGATTATGGATCCTAGTTTGCAGTCATCTGCGAACTTCATTAGCCAAAGACCTTCTGTGTTAGCCTGTACTTCAGAGAAGTAGATACCAAACAGGTGAGGACCCAGGACTGAACCCTGTGGTACTCCACTTGTCACTGGTCTGAAGTCAGATTTGGAGTCTGCTACTTTCACAGTGTGGGTTCTGTCAGTGAGCCAGCTGGCAATCCATCTTGTGACATACCTAGTTTAGTGAGTTTATCTATAATTCAAGAGTGGAGGATGGTGTTGAAAGCCTTGGCAAGATCTAGATAGGCTGTGTGAACCACCTTACCCTTGTCTACGGCTTTGGTGACTGCTTCAAAGAAGTCTATCAGGTTTAGGAGACATGATCTGCCTTTTACAAACCCAAACTGGGTGGGGTCCAGAGTTTGGAGATTACCAATGTCTTTGTTTATAAGTTCCATGATGATATGTTCCATGGCCTTGCAGACCAGGCTCATCAGGCTAATGGGGCGCTAGTTCCCGGGCTCCCCCCTTGTGGAGTGGGATAACCGTCACTGTGCGCCATTCAGCAAGCACAAAGCCTGAGGTGAGGCTATGATTGAACATGGTACTAAGGTGGGGTGCCAGTTTGTTCTGTAGTTCGTGTAGAATGCAGCCTGGGATGTTGTCTGTCCCATGGATGCTGTGTTCTTGGCTTTGAAGAGTGTGGTTTTTACCTGTGCAGCCATGATTACAGGAACTTTGCATTCTTCCGGTATAGAGATGGGCTCTTTAGGGGGTGAGAGGAGGGTAAAGTTAGCACTGAACCTATCTGCCAGGATGTTGGCAATATCAGTTGGGTCTGTATATTTAGTGTAATTGTGCTGTAACTCAGAGCAGATCTGAGTGTTGCCACCAAGATTCTTGACATAGCTATAGAATGCTTTGTGGTTGTCTTTAGAATCAGTGGTGATTTTGTTTTCATAACTAGCTTTGGAGGATTTTATCTGGAATCACACCTTCTTACTGAGGCTGACCAGGGAGCTCCTCCACACACGGGATTTTACACTCTTTTGCAACAGTTTCTTCCTTCTGTTGTACAGTTTGTTTATGGCAGGGGACCACTAGATTGGCTTCCTTTTTTTTTGGAGGATAGCATTTTGGTTCTGTTTGGGATAGCACAATTCATGCACTCATGGAAGTGCTTATAAAGTGTAATTGTGTAGGATTCATTAGTCGTAACTGTATTGTCCATCTGCATGGGTGTCATGAGGTTCACCACTTCTGTGTTAATAAGCATGAAGTTGGATTTGGAGAATTTTTTTTACCATGGTTTCCTTAATGGGGGATGGGGGCAGGATGTGGATATCTAGGGTAATTAGCTTATGGTCGGATCGGACCAATGGAGCATAGAACTTCAGGTGTGGAACACCGGTCACTCATGTTGGTAATGACTAGATCTAGGATATTGTTGCCCCTGGTGGGGTGTGGATAAGTTGATCCAGGGCAATCGAGTTTATGAATTCCAGAAAGCGTTGAGCGAAGGAGTTGGTACACGAGTAGTTTTCCCAGTTAATGGTGGGGTAGTTGAAATCCCCCATTATTAGGGTGTTTGGTTGAACCCTAATATTTTCCAGTACATCAAAAAAAGAAGAGTGGGAATCCTGGGGCATGGTGGGTGATCTGTAGCAAGCTACAGTTTGGATTGCAGTTTTGCCCAAAGTTAGTTGCACTTGGATAACCTTGGCTGCATTATGCTGAGCAACTAGGCTGGAGGTGTGGATATCCTTACTGAATATGGATACACCTCCGCCTTTGGTTTTCTGGTCCAGGTTACATGGCCGAAAAGTGTGGTATGAGTTATAGCCTGGTAGTGCAGGGGTGCTTTCTGGAGCCTTGAACCAGGTCTCAGTCACTGCACAGATATCAATGTTCTCCATTTTAAGGAGTGCCTTGAGTGAGTGCATTTTGAGATTTAGACTTCTTGCATTGAGTAGCATCATCCTCAGTTTTTGCTTACCTGTTCCTGTTATGGTGGTGAATTTGTCATTTGAACCTTGCCTAAAAAAGGCACTATAGGGGCGGCCTGAACCTTAGCCAGTATCCAGAATCCCAGGGGCGACAGGTGCAGGCCATCTTTGGCAAAGCATCATGGTCTGTCGACCATGTCATCCCAGGCAGACAGATACTGGATCCCTTTAGAATGGCACCAGAAGCTTAGCAAATTGTTGAAGTCAATCATTTTGTCCTTGTACTGCGGCATCATTCTGGGGATGGCAGAATGCTACTCAGGGCTAGGGTCATACCTGCCTGTGCTGCAAGATCAGAGAGCTCTTCCATGTCTCTTTTCATGTAGTCCAGGGAGGTACGTCTCAGGTCATTCACACCAACATGGACAATGACAGTCATATTTGTACTTGTTGTGGAGTGACCTGAGTGCATGGGTTATGTGGCGGATCCTGGCACCCGACAGGCAGTAACCTTCTCCTTGTTTAGCCTGGTGAGTGGGACATCAGTGTGCCTGACTATAGAGTCACCTATGACTAGTGTGTTGGGTACATTGTTTTGCCTTATTGGCTGTGGTTGAGTCGCACACTGAGTCTGCGGACTATGTGTCATTTGTGTTGTGTTGGGGGGTGGAGGTTGCTTGTCTTTCTGCTTTGGAGGTCTCCGTTGCTCGAGCAGATGATTATTGACAGCCTCCACAAATGTTTTTGTGTTTCTGTGTGTGGATTTTGGTGGTGTATATTTAGTGAGACTATGTGATGAGTGTGGTGTGGTACAAGAGTTTACCTTCTCTTCTTGACTGTCAAGTTCAGTCTTGGCTGGAGAGAGCTTTACCTCCAGTTTGGCAAGATAATGCATCTCTCACAGGTTGTAGTGTCGGGTGGTAGGAGGAGAGGGTTATCTGTGTACATGAGGCAATTTCTACATTGCCCCAAGATGCCCAGATTCCTCAGACAGACAGGAGAGAACACTGGGAGCTGACCCTTGGACATGCCTGAATAAAAACTTATTTCCTCTAGATAAATAAGGAAAGTGAGTACAAGAGCTGTTTTTTTCTAAGCAAGTGAGGAAAGTAAGTACCAAAATTGTTTTCCTTAAGGTAATGAGGAAGGTTGAGTGCTGTAGTAATTAGTAGCTTATTTAGTGCTTACAACAAGTTCTGAACAAGTGCTGATCACGAATAAGCAAATTCAAGTGCTAAAACTAAGAATCTGTATCTGGACTAAACTAGTTACAGGAAATGGAGGAAACAAGTGCAAATACGGGCTTTTAAATCAGAAAGTTGAGAGAGATGGAAAAACTGACAAACGGCCAATAACTACAATATCTGGGCCAGAACTACTCCTTGTGTGTTAGATAGGTTACCTAGTGCTTACCACTCCCACTGATAAGCTAGAAGTCTTACCTCCAACACAGAAAGCTTGGGGGGGGGCTCAGAAGCTTACATACACAGCCCCGGATACAGCAAATCTGAATCTGGACTACACTAGTTACAGGAAAGGTATTTTTTTAATATATATATATATATATATATATATATATATATACATATATATACATATACATATACATATATATATATACAGAAATGCAGCTAAAACAGCAGTAAAAACAATTCAAATGCAGTGCAAGCTATCACACTTGAGTATGTAGCAATGTTAGACCAAACAGTTTAAAAAATTCAATTAAATTAAAAATGACTAAAAACAAGTGCAGAATGAGTCTATTAGGTAGAATGAGGTAAAGAGATGGGACTGCTGGAGTGTCCCAGATCAAATCTACAGTGGGGGCGGGCAACTGCAAAAGCCTCCAAATTTAAACAACAAAACAGGAACAGGGAGTGTGTGTATGGGAAAACCAACACTTTCAGCAGAGATCTGAAAAACTATACAGTGAAGCAAAAATAACAGTGCACAACTCTGAAGTCAGCCAGCAATGATATAAAATTAGTCAAACAACAATTACCAGTACACAACTCTGAAGTGCCAGAAAAATATACTCAGCTCTGTATATCTCCAGATAGTTTGAAGAGCACTCTGTCAGGACACAGGAAGGCTCCAGCAATGATATCTCTTCCTGTCTTTCTATGGCTAACTGTATTGGCTGCCAACTGAACTTGCTTTTCGCACTAATATAGTGAATTCCATCATGTTTTATAAAAACACAGCTGTTTAAAATTACCTTTATGTAGGCACTGCACGTCCCCAGTTTATGAAAACTAATTTTATAAATGGTGAATGTTGTAAAATATTAACTTAGTATACTACTACCTTAAATCTTTTGATTTAAAAATGTTTTATAGACCATAGTTAATTTAATATTTATTAAAGCAAATATTAGTTTACTAAATATTTTCATTGAGAATATGTATGTAATGCTTTGTATACTGTTTCTTTCTGTGGAGCTTTTTTTTTCCCAGGGCCACTACTGAAAAAGGGCATGTTACCTAGTTAGACTTTCCTGGTCAAGATACGAAAATAAGTAAATTAAGTAAATACATATATTTGAATAAATTGGTTTTGTCATTTTTTTTTTAATAAACAGACTAACTGGAAGGTATTTTCACAAAAAAGGGCTGCAAGTCAGACATTGATAAAATTATTAAAAGACAAGTGACCACATTTCAGATTTTTCCCAATGTGTAAAATCCTTACACATTGATACAACACTAGTATGAATGAAAAGAGTCTATATTATATGAACAAAATTTCATAATGTCAAACGCTCTAAAGAGTGAAAATTCCAGACCTCAAACTCCTTATTATTGGTGGCTGTGCCCCACACTCCCCACTAAATATATATATATACCAACTCCAAGATTACACTATAGTGAAGAAAGGGCAAATATTCTGTCCTTCACTGTATTGCGATCCCACATGAAACACTTTGAAGTCCAGCATTTTAACTCTTCAGAGCATTCGATATTATGAACTTTCATTCATATAATATAGACCCAATGAAAATACAGGTTATTTCTGTGCTACTTTATTGCAATGATACTAAAAGTAAAGATATCAATAAAAATTGAAAATAATCATGTGGCAGTTTTGTAAAAGTATCAGGTTTGAAACCATTATTTGTCAAGAGTTGTGATTATTTATTATTTTGTTTTAAGACATTTGTTTACGAGTATATTCTGACTAAACAAGAACTTCCCCATTTCAGAGAAGTGCATAGTTCAAATGTTTAACATATAAGGTTATAACAAAAGAAAAATATAGCTAATTACACAGTAGTGTTTACTTTCAGTTTTTTTTTACAGTTGGCTCTATACAAAGATAGTTTGATATTCTTTAAAGTGAAAGATTAGTAGTCAAAATGAGTAGAATTATGATATTGTTATATAAATATTTGCATTGTAAAGACTAATTATAGCATTAATAAATTCAGAGATACATTTATGCTGAGTAAGCTTGCTGCCCTTTGTAGTAAAATTTATACCATTAGGTAGTCCGGAGTTTTTTGGTGGTAAATTATGTGAGGAAAATAATTAGCCTGGCATTGAACATGATCATAAAGAGGATCTGTTTAGTTATTGTTTAAGTTGTAATGTAAAGGTATTCAGTTTATCTATTTGTTTTAGTTGAAGTAGGAGAGAGTTCCATAGTTCTGAGACATAGAATAGAAAAGAGATTCTACTGCAATGTCATTTGTCTTGAATAGTGATCAGGAGAGATTTGTTTGTCTCTAAAATGTAGTTTTGTAGTCTCTGTGCATAACTACCATTTGTAGTGAAGGGAAGGATGTGAGTTATGTTTATGGATGAGATTATGAGCTCCAATGACTTGTTTATAGGTTAAATAGTATGGTAGATCAACACAGTATACTTGTTTGAGGACTGTGCAGTATTTTGTAAAGGAGGCTGGCAGCAGATTTGGATATTTTACTGAATCATAGTTCAAATGTCAGTTTATAGGTGACGTGTAGGTTTGTGAGTATTGGTGATGCATAGAGGAAGAGTATGAGGTAAGAAGAGACAATACTACTATTAGCTAAAGCTGATAGATAGGGTTGAGCCTGGTACAGACAGCTTAAGCTCTGTGTGCCTTTTATTGATAACTTGCAGGATGTGTTGCTGAAATCTAAGGTTCTCATCTGTAGTAACACCATGTAATTTAGTGTGAGGTATGATTGTACTCCCATTGTTATCTGCAAAGGAGATATGGAAACTTGCGCCAAGAGTTGTTTTAGGCAGGAAAATGTATTAATTTTGTTTTCTTTTGGGTTTAGCAGTACATTAGCCCTCAAAATCATGAACTCACAGATGCAAAGGAGCGCTGGGTTATTTTTTGAAGATCAGAGAAGATTGGGGCTGAACTGATTAGAGCAGAATCTGCATGTTGCACCATACTGCCTATTTGGTTACTATATGGAGATAATTTATAAAGATGTTAAAAAGTATGGCCTTAAAATAAAGCCATGAAGAACATGAATGGATACTGGCACGAAGTTAGAGAAGCCATTTTCCAATTAATAATGTGCTGCCTGTTGGATGGGTAACTGTGTAACAAGTAGAAAGAATAGTGATGGATGCCAATAGAATAAAGCTGTGACAGAAATTTCTGATGGGAGATGATGTCAAGTGGCTTGGATAGGTTGAGGAAAAGGGGTGACACTACATTACCTGCATGTCTGTGTAGGTTAATTGTATTGTTAAAACTGAGGAGGGCTATTGCTGAACTGTAACATGGGTGTAAACATTTTTGAGTTTTGGAGGTGAGGTTTTTATCAATTAGATGTTAGAAGAGTTGTGAGTAAAAGCATTTTTCCAGGACTTTAGACAGAAAGGTTAGGATGGCCAGGGGTCTGAAACTGGATAAATCTGTACTGTTTCCTCCTTTGTGTATAGGGATTTTTTCAGAGTGTGAGAACATAATTTTTGTTTTGTTAGGCAGTGTTTCTGCAGACTGATAGTTGAGACACTGCCATTTGGCACTAAAATTAATGGCAATGCCATTAGCTTTGATGATATGTACAACTGACTTAGATGTGCTCAAACACAGAAAAAAAATCCACCTGTAAAAAAAGTTACATAGATATCATGTTTAATGAATGAAATGCATGCCTTTAGTAGATCATGCTAGGTAATGTGATGTGCTTTTTAATGGGCCAGGGTCTAATGTACATGTAGATGGTAAGGATGCTTCCTATTGACGCACTTCAAAGTATTGACATCTAGTGACCAGTGTATGAAAAGCAGTGAATAACCTGAATTCTAAATGCATGGTTCACGAGTCCGACTGCAAAAGGTTGTCCATGGAAATATTTTTGGAATGAGTGTTGTACATATTGTTACTTTTGTAAAGATTGGGCAAAGATGGGTGAAGGCCGCCAGCCTAGTCAAATAGAATTTGATACACAATTCTATCCTTTGTATAAATAAATGTAAAATACAGGCTTGTGTTTTTAAATGAAAGAAAACACTGTAAAATGTGAACTTCAAGATTGTTGCAACATTGCCATCTGCTGTAAGGAAAATCAAACCAAGCATTTCAAATGTTCTTTGAAGTCACAATTATCTAGAAAATGGTGCCAAAGTGACTGGTTGAACACATTCTTTCTATTGTCTTAACTTAAGGAATAATTGTTAGAATGTACATATGAAATGTCTTTTATTGTTGTAGTTTCCTGAGCAGGTGTTAGCTTGCTAAATGATGCAATTTGTTTGCCTGGGAACTCCAGACTAAGTGTCAAGATGATGTAATATGAATACTGAGAAAACCTAAGTGTCACAATGATGTAATTTGGGAGGGGCCTTAGAAGAGCTGTCTGCTGGTGTTTTAAAAACTATTGTTCAGTGAGAGACTGAAAGCATTTTTCTTGGACCATCAACCCCAGCACTGCTTATGCTCTATACATGTATGTAAGTAGGATTATTGCACTGTTTTCTCTTAAGATTAGCTAAAGATTAAAAAGTTAGATAAATGTTTTTCTTAGACATCAGAATTGTCCTACTGTATTATTTTAAGTTTCAGTGTGATCTTTGAGCTCTTAGATATCTCTGTGGTGTAGTAGTATTGTCTTGTGTTTTTAATTATTTATTATTAAATATTTTAATACCTTTACCTGTGGCTGGTTTGTGTAGAGATAAGCTCTAGAGTACATTGCATATTTATAGAGGTTATTGTAATAGGCCACTCTAAAATAAGCCTTAGACTGAATAGTCACATTACCAATTGGATAATAATATTGCACAGTAATAATTGGACACCCTTTCAAGGGCCTTTGGGTAGCTGATAATATTATCTGGTGGTGGCAGAAATTGCTACCAAATAGTCTGGGTAAAGGGGCAGAGCTGGAGAATCTGAGTCAGCCTTTCCCAGGAGTATCTGTGACGTTGTATAAATACTTATCTCAAAGTGTGTGTGGTGTGTCAGCTACAGGAGCACGAAGCACTGGTTGGACAGAGAGGATACTGGGGGTTAGATTGCTGGCTAGGCTGAGATCTGGACCCTATAGCTGTGCCAGTGGAGAGTCTTATTGGGGACCTGGAGAGCAAGGGAGCAACCAGCCCCAGACTGACTGTGATCTTTGTGTGCACATAAGGGAAATTGTACTTTACTGTGTGTATTAGTTATCCTTTCCTCTTCTAGGAAACAACCTCCCTGGTGTTAGTGGTGAGGATTGAGGCTCCTTGATTGCTGCACCAGGGCATGGTCATCACATAGTGGTGGCAGTGGTGGGATAAGATATCCTCACAAGTGTTTGGCAGTGGTGTGGGTAGAGTAAATCCTGCCGCTTATGTACAGTGACCTCCGAAAGTGTTTTGTACCCTAAATCAGTCATTCAGTGTATACGTTCAGATCAAAATTGTTTTATTTATTTTGCTAGTTGAGTTAGTCAGGGTGAGCAGGCAGCATGTCAGCATGAATATGGAAAGCTGACAAGGAACCAGCTGATGGAGATGTTCCAGTCTAGGGGACTGATGCATGTAAACCTGACTGAGGCAGACCTGATTGCAGCCTTGGTTACAGATGCATCAGAAAACAGCATCCAGGTGAAAAATCAGACTGGCAGTAGAGATACAATATCCTCGAAGAATGGACAGCTCAACCTTTCTGCGAAGGACAATCAGACTGGCAGTGGAAATACAATATCCTCAGAGAATGGACAGCTCAACCTTTCTGCAGTGGACTTGAAAATCCAGCTAAAGAGACTTGAGTTGAAGGCCAGGTGTTTAGAGATAGAAGCCAAAGAAAAGGAGCATCACAGGAAGCCTGAGGTGGAAATGCTGACTCTTCGCCAGAGTCATGGAGGTAATGGGGAAGGGAGTAACTGGACCCCAGAAGCACAACTGGTCAGTAAATTTCTTCTGCAATTTAAAGAGGGGGATAATTTTGATAATTTCATTCACATATTTGAAGGGGTATGCAAACAGTATAGTGTTGATCAAAGGCTCTGGGTATGGTTCCTGACTCCTTTACTCCATGGGAAAGCTGTAACTTGTATATCACAAATGCCTGACTATCTGTTTTGATTATACTGCTGTAAAGAAATGTCTGTTACAATGTTTTACGCTAACACCTGAAATGTATAGGAAAAAGTTTCATGAGCATGGACGCAAGGCAGATGAAAATGTATGTGAATATGTTGTTGAACTGAGCACTTATTTTCATAGCTGGGTGAGTGGATGTCAGGTCACCTCTTTTGAAGGGCTGGCAGACCTCTTGTTGAGGGAATAAGCCCTTAGCACTTTACCCGAGGACATGAGGATCTGGTTAGCTGATAGACAATGTGCTACTTCAGATGAGTTGGGGAAGGAGGGAGACCTTTACCTGACCAGCAGGGCAGCCCTGCACAGGAAGGGGACTGCCAGTACTGCTCATGGGTCTAAAGAAACCCATGGTGGGCAGCACAGAATGCCCCAACAGAATCCGCCAGTAGCAGGGGAAGCCACTAGTCCAGGTGCACATCCAGGAGCTAGGGTTAAATGTTTTGAATGCAACCAGTGGGGCCATGTGGCATACAGATGTCCATGGAGGCAAGGAGGGAAGCCAAAGGTGAAGGAGCCAGTAAGTGGGAAAGACAAAATGCACACAGTGGGTTGTCTTGAGACAATGGGGGGTATGGAACTACCATCCTGCAGATGTCCTGAGAGGGAAGTATTCGGATGAGGCAGTACTATGTACTCATGCAGTTACATGTACTGAGGCTAGGAGAAAAGCATATGTGCCTGGTAGCCTGGGGAAGACCCAGACAGACTGCATACTTGTAGCCAGGACTGCGGAGGTGGTTACTTCAGGGAGTGAGCTACTCTGTAGCAGTGAGACTGAATGTGAGCCACAGCTGCTTGTGGGTACTGATGTTCCCTTGGACAGGGTAACTGCAAAGGTAGAGGTGAATTGTAGTACCCAGGCTGACAGTGAAGCACCACTGTCAGAGGATGCCAGACTTCCTGTGGAAGGGGAGCTGGGAAGGGTTACAAGGAAGAAGTTGAGACAGGCTCAGCTCTCAGACCCTACATTTGAAGGCCTGAGGCAGGTAGTTAGGGAGGCACCTAATTCTCAAGGGAAGAGGTAATCTGTATACTGGGACAAAGGGTTACTATACAGAGAGTGGACCCCTGAGGGAGGGCTAGAAAGTGTGAGAATACAGCAGTTGGTAGTGCCTAGAGCTTACCATCTGTCACTTCTAGCCATAGCCCATCATATTCCCTCTGCAGGTCATATAGGCATAAAATGTACAAGGAGGTGTATTATGCAAAACTTATATTGGCCTGGAATTTCCAGAAATGTAACAGGGCACTGCAGGACCTGTGAGCAGTGCCAAAAGGTAGGCAAGGCAAGGAGATAAGGTGAGAGCTCCTTTGATGCCTTTACCTGTGATTGAGGCAACATTTCAGAGGATAGCTATGGATATTGTGCATCCTCTGAGTACCCCAATTCCACAGGGAAAAAGTATATTCTAGTGTTAGTGGATTATGCTACACGATACCCTGAGGCAGTGGCTTTGTCCTCCATTGTGGCAGAGAAGGTGGCAAATGCTTTGTTAGAGATTTTCAGCAGGCTGGGTTTCCCAAAAGAAATACTGACTGACCGAGGTGCCAATTTCATGTCAGATCTGCTGGCTTGTCTGTGGAAGTCCGGTGGGGTGAAGCACATGAAGACCACCCCCTACCATCCCCAGACTAATGGTCTTGCTGAAAGGTTAAACTCTACAATCAAATTCATGCTACGGGCATTTGCAGATCAGTTTAAGAGGGAGTGGGACAAATATTTGCCCCATCTGCTGTTTGCTTAAAGAAAGGTTCCCCAGGAATCCACAGGTTTTTCACCCTTTGAGCTGCTGTATCGGCATAGGGTGAGGGGACCTCTAGATTTAATTCGAAATGAGTGGGAAGGCGAGTGCAAGTCTCACAAGGAGTCTGTTGTGGCATACATCCTTAACCTCAGGACAAGGCTCAGGGAACTGGCAGAAGCCCAACAACAGAAAAAGGTGTGGTATGACAGGAATGCTCCAGCTATGGAATATGCTGTGGGGCAGCAGGTAATGGTTCTCATTCCTGTCAGCACAACAAGCAGCAAGTAACTTGGAAGGGACCCTACAAGGTGGTAAGAAAGGAAAGTGATGTTAATTACATGGTGGAAGTGCTAGGCAGATGGCAGGAGCACATATTGTACCAAGTTAACATAATGAAACCATACCATGATAGGGAGGCCCTTGTGCTCAGTATTTGCAGTGGATTGCAGGAGGAGTCTGAGGGAGATCTGGGGACTGATCTCCTCAGTGAGGCTTGGGCTGACACCTCGGTGGAAGGGGTATAGCAATGTCCAAGCAGCTATCTCCTACCCAGGTTCGAGAAATCTAGGCAGTGTTGCAGGAATTTTAGGACGTATTCACTGGGAAACCAGGCTGCACCCACCTGGTGTAGCACCAGATGGATACAGGACCCTAAAAGATATATTAGGCAGGCCCCTTATAAGGTGCCTGAGAGATTCAGACAGACTCTGAGGGAAGAGGTACAGGAGAGGTTGGAACTAGGGATGATTCAAGAGTCCAACAGTCTCTGGGCCTCACCAGTGGTGCTGTTGCCAAAGAAGGATGGCAGCACCAGGTTCTGTGTGGATTACGGGAAATTAAATAGTCACAGAGAGTCGGATGCTAATCCCATGCCTAGGACAGATGAGGCCCTAGAGCAGCTGGGTGGGGCTAAGTACCTTACAACCATTTGATCTTACCAAGGGTTACTGGCAGGTGCCCTTGACTCCCAGTGCTAGAGAGAAGTCAGCCTTTGTGACTCCTTTTGGCTTGTATGAGTTCACAAAGATGCCCTTTAGGATGAAGAATGCCGTAGTGACTTTCCAGAGGCTGGTGGATAATATTCTAGCAGGAGCAGGAGGGTTTGCCCTTGCTTACCTAGATGATGTTGCCATCTACAGCCATTCCTGGCCAGATCACCTTCAGCATGTCAGGGAGGTGCTGGGGAGACTACAGAGTGCAGGGTTGACCGTTAAGATGAGCAAATGTCAGGTGGGCATGGCAGAGGTCTCCTACCTAGGACATAGAGTGGAGAGTGGTAAGATAAGGCCAGAACCTGCCAAAGTGGAAGCTATTCAGGCATGGCCTACAACTGTTACCAAAATGTAGGTGAGGGTATTCTTAGGGACAGCAGGGTACTACAGAAAGTTCAATCCCAGTTATAGTACCATAGCTGCTCCCCTCACAGACATGACAAAGAAGAACAGGCCAGATAAGGTAGTGTGGACCCCAGCATGTGAGCAGGCATTTCAGAAGCTTAAACAAGCTTTGGGAGGATCCCCTGTGTTAGCCAGTCCAGATTATAGCAAAGAATTTGTTGTGCAGGTGGATGCTACAAATCATGGGGTAGGGGCTGTACTTAGACAGATTTCTTCAGAGGGGAAGAGCACCCACTGGTTTATCTCAGTCATAGGCTCCAACCCAAGGAGAAATGCTATGCAGCTGTAGAAAAGGAATTCCTAGCTATAGTGTGGGCATTACAGAAACTTCAGCCTTATCTGTATGGAAGAAAATTCACTGTAATGACAGATCACAACCCTCTAACATGGTTAAACAGAGCCAGTCAGCAAAATGCCAAATTGCTAAGATGGAGCCTGGGATTACAAGCATATGATATGTCAGTGCAGCACTATAGTGGGAGTAGCAATGCCAATGTAGATGGGGCTTTCAAGACAGGGAATGGGGTGAGGTACCCTCAGATAGACATAACCCTCTCAAGTGGTGTTTCTCAAGGGTCACTTGAAAAACTAGCTTGAGTTCTCCGGGGGAAGAGATGTGAAGATTGGTTAAAGATGGGTGAAGGCTGCCAGCCTAGTCAAATAGAATTTGATACATAATTCTATCATTTGTATAAATAAATGTAAAATACAGGCTTGTGTTTCTAAATGAAAGAAAACACTGTAAAATGTAAACTTCAAGATTGTTGCAACATTGTCATCTGCTGTAAGGAAAAATCAAGCCAAGCATTTCAAATGTTCTTTGAAGTCACAATTATCTAAAAAATGGTGCCAAAGTGACTGGCTGAACACATTCTTTCTATTGTCTTAACTTAAGGAATAATTGTTAGAGTGTACATATGAAATGTCTTTTATTGTTGTAGTTTCCTGACCAGGTGTTAGCTTGCTAAATAATTCAGTTTGTTTGCCTGGGAACACCAGACTAAATGTCAAGATGATGTAATATGTATAATGAGAAAACCTAAGTGTCAAAATTATGTAAGTTGGGAGGGGCCTTAGCAGAGCTGTTTGTTGGTGTTGTAAAAACTATTGTTCAGTGAGAGGCTGAAAGCATTTGTCTTGAACCATCAACCCCAGCACTGCTTATGCTCTATATATGTATGTAAGCAGGATTATAGCGCTGTTTTCTCTTAAGATTAGCTAAAGATTAGAAAGTCAGATTTAGTGTTTTTGTTTGACATCAGACCTGTTCTACTGTATTATTTTAAGTTTCTGTGTGATCTCTGAACTCTTAGATATCTCTATGGTATAGTACTATTGTCTTGTGTTTTTAATTATTTATTATCAAATATTTTAAAACCTTTACCTGTGGCTGGTTTGTGTAGAAATAAGCTCTAGAGTATATTGCATATTTATAGAGGTTATTGTAATAGGTCACTCTAAAATAAGCCTTAGACTGAATAGTCACATTACCAATTGGATAATAGTATTGCACAGTAATAATTGGGCACCCATTCAAGGGCCTTTGGGTAGCTGATAATATTAGCTGGTAGTGGCAGAAATTACTACTGTATAGTCTGTGTAAAGGGGCACAGCTGGAGAATCTGTGTCAGCCTTTCCCAGGAGTGAATGTGAAGTTGTATAAATACTTATCTCAAAGTGTATGTGGTGTGTCAACTACCTGAGCAGGGACCCAAAGCACTGGTTGGACAGAGAGGGTACTGGAGGTTAGCTTGCCAGCTAGGCTGAGATCTGGACCCTATAGCTGTGCCAGTGGGGAGTCTTATTGGGGACCTAGAGAGCAAGGGAGCAACCAGCCCCAGACTGATTGTGATCTCTGTGTGCATTTAAGGGAAATTGTACTTTACTGTGTGTATTAGTTATCCTTTCCTCTTCAAGGAGACAACCTTCCTGGTGCTAGTGGTGAGGATTGAGGCTCCTTGATTGCTGGGCCAGGGCACGGTTGTCACAACTTTATTTACTGTATAAAAATGAATTGCATACAAATGCATTAATTATCATAAGGCTCAGTTTCTTTTGCATGCATATTAATCTGATGTTGTCAATCTTCATTTATTCTTTGACCTGTGGGTTTGGTTCTGAAATTGAAACCAACTCAGCCATACTACAGCCTGTGAAGATCAAAAATTCTCTAGCTCTTTTCCCTACCCATAATGCACCTCTCAGTTTTACCCCAGATCTGGTTTGCCACTTCCAGTGTCAGATGCATAGTCAAACCTCTTGAGTTAAGTACGATTATATTTTAAAATTCTCTAGTTATTTAACTGTTATAGTCCCTCTGTTACTTTGTTAGTCTCTCTAAATTAGTTTTAGAAACTCCCTACTATACATTTTCTCTTTTTGCTCCTTTTCTTTCTGTCCTTTTTCACTTGGGTGAAATCTTCACTACCATAGTTGGTAGACTTTCTTTAAATTTTTCCAGTTTATAAAAAAAAAAGATTTTATATATATATATATATATATATATATATATATCCCGGTGGTATTTTTTGCCTACAGTTGCTAGTAGCACTTCTGTATACACTCTCCATTTCCTTTTTTCTGTACATATACCTTTGTACTCTTGGATATTCTGGGTCCACCATTGCTAGTAGCACTTTACTGTAATTTTTTCCTCATCTCAAATTCCACTTGTTTTTTGTGGGCTGTTATTTTCTCTTCTCCAGATATGACTGATAAAGGAAAGGGTACTTCCGACTTTAAAAAAATGCCATAAGTGCAATAGAAAAATGCTTAATTCTGATGGCCCTTCACTGTGTGTTCATTGCTTAGGCTTCTTACATCCACAAGAAGACTGTTCAATATGTCATGGAGTCAGTCACTCAGCCATAGTTGAGTGAAATAACAAATTAATGTTAAAATGCATGCTTAAGTCTTCTTTTGAGGAGGCTTCATCTGGTTCCAAATGTAAGACAGGCCCTACTTCTTCTTCCTCTTCTTATTTATTTTATTTTTATTTTATTTTACATTTGTTGACCGGGAATGTCTGACTGAGCCGAAGCCCTTTTTCAGCAGAAGCCCGAGAAGAAAAGCTCCAGTAAATACATATAACATTTAGTAATTATACAGATATTATATAAGTAAAAACATGGCAAACAGCGAGATGACAGCAACAGCATTTTTTAAAAGTAATAGTAAATATAAAAAAGCATAGTAAAACTGCAACATAGGAGTAACTTTTTTTGTTTTTTTTTTCCAATTGATAATACTGGATCACATTAAAGTATAAGAGAGAGAGAGGAATACATCGATTAGCACAGTGTTATCAAGGTGGGTTTGAGCAGTGGCAGATCCATTGCCCTTTGAAAAATTATTTTAAAGTTAGTTTAAATTGTTTGGAATGTGTGAGTGTTCAAATTTCAAGAGGAAGTTTGTTCCATTCAATAGAGGGGTGGAGCTATATAAGTTGCACTATGCTTTAGACTTGGGCTTATAGATATTTAACAGGTTTTTAGGAAGTGTTGCAGAGGTTTCTTGAAGGAGCATAGTGGGAGATGACAGAGTGTAAGGCTGGACAGAAAGATGGCTGGTAAAGAACTGAGTGTATGGTTTGAAGCTGAGAGAAAAGGAGGAGGTGAGGCAGCTCAAGCCAGTTTAAATATTTTAGTGAGACAGTGGTGAGATCTATATGATTGTTGAGTTGCAAATCTAGCTACTTTGTGGTATGTAGTCTCAAGTCTAGTAAGGAGAGAGGAGTTACGGTTAGTAAGGCTTTGTGAGCAATATGTTAAGCAGGGGAGAAGGTAAGTGTGAGTGAGAGCAATTCTTGCTTCCTGAGTGAGAAATTTTTTTATTTCTATATAACAGACCTAATTTATGGTGAGTTTTCCTGATACAATTATTTATACAGAGATCCAATTTTAGTTGATCATCAATTGTGATACCGAGGAGTTTTGAGCTAGATTCAACTACAATAGGTGTATTGTTAACTGACTGGATAGCAAAAGAGGTCTTAATGTGGTTGGCTGTTGTAGGGAGGAAGAGTAAGAGTTTTGTTTTATTAGGGTTGAGGATGAGCTGGTTGTTTGACAGCCATGTTACTATCTTGTTGAAGGAAGACAGAGGAGCTGATAAGAGTTCAGAGGGAGAGTTTGCTATTGTTATGACTGTAGAGTCATCAGCGTATTGGATAATAGAGTTGAGTGGACAGGAGGTATAGAGCAAGTTGGTGAAAATGTTGAATAGTAGTGGCCCTAAAATGGATCCTTGAGGGTCACCCATTTTTATTGGAAGGGGAGTAGCTAAAGCAGTTTCCCATCTTACTGATTGAAATCTATCTTTTAGATAGCTTGCGAACCATGCCACTGTATCTGGGGAGAAGTTGAGGTTAGACAGTTTATTTAATAGTAGAGAGTGAGAAACTGTATTGAAGGCCTTTGAGAGATCCAGGAAGAGACAGGAGATAAGTTTATGGTCATCTCTGGCCAGGGAAATAGTATTGAGAAAGAGCAGAAGAGCAGTATAGGCACTATGTTTTGGTCAAAAACCATGTTGTATAGGAGTAAGTAGGTTTTCCTGAGAGATGTTCCATGACTTGAGTATGCATACATTTTTCTTGAACTTTAGACAGGGGGGAGAGGATGGCAATGGGTCTGAAATTAGTGATATCAGTGAAGTTACCTGCTTTGTGGATAGGTAAGGTGTAAAACTGTTTCCAGATAGATGGTACTTTAGATTCAGAGATTGAGCTGTTTATAATGATAGGAAAAACTGAAAAACATAAGAAGAAAAGTCACTGGGCACCAACCTCCCCTTTGGCACTGGTGACTAAGAAATCTAAACAAGAGGTTCCACAAATGGCTATGGAATCAAAAGCCTTGGTTCTGAGACTACTTGCATCTTTGGCACTGGGGCAGACATTACAAAAATATGACAAGACTTTGGAAATTACAACTTTGGTTTTATCCACTATTTCTGCACTGACACCTACAGTTCTGACAATAATTCTTGAAGAAACAGAGTTGATGATTCCAAGAATGCAATATTCCCCAACTATAGATCCCTATGTGAGACAATTGCCTAGTTCCTTTTTGGAAACACCTAAATCGCCAACCACCCAATCAGTTCACTCCACCAAGAGCTTATCAAAATTGGACATTCTGAGGCTGGTGGATCAGACTCTTATAGTAAGAGGATTGCCTTCTGTATCCTCCATTCTGACTACCTCCAGTCCTGGAACTACTTTCTACATGTCTCCACCAAATCTTTGTCCTCTGATCCCATCTGTGGTTTTGGAGACTCAGGCTCTGATCCTTCTGGCACAGACTGTTTTGGCTCCTTCCAGATTCTTTTTCTCCAGGACTGACTATTACACTAAGCTCTTCAGTCCTCCGGAAAATGGAGGGCTCCTGGTGTGGGGTTCTGTTGTCAGTTCTGAGTGGCAGGTTTTGACTCCAGTTTTTTTGGAGCCATCCTTGTACCTTTGGGCCTCAGCACACGAGCTCCACTCCAGCTTCAGCATTGGGGGAGGTCTACTTGGCATCAGGGGCATCTCCTTGGAGCTGGGATTGACCTTGGATCAGCAGCAGTGATTCTCGGTTCTGGGCTTCCATCACTTTTCAGAGAACCTGCCTTCCAGGCAATGGAGTAGGCTTTGTCTTTAGTGGACACCCATTCATCTGCCCCCCCCCCCCCAATTGGAGTTAATACCTGACCTTTTCTCTTGTTCTGACTCTCAGCCAGCCTCTATATCAGGACAGTGAGAGCCAAAACTGCAGGGTACACCTGTCCAGGTTTTATCCTCTTCTGACACTTGCTCAGATTTGCCTGCTGAAGAAGTTCCTCACAAGAGAAAGTGCAAGAGGAAGCACTTGGATTCTCCAGAAGAATCCATCACTGAGAATACTGACTATGGTGAAGGGTATGTTCCCCTAGGTCGCCCCTGAAGATGTCTTCTTTGGAGACATCCTTGAGATCTTCAACTCATTCCCACCAGTACAGCTCTTTTGAGTGTGTACCTTAAACTCCCAGTGAGTGTAGCTTGAGCATTTAAAAAAATGAAGTTATCACCTTACAATTCTAATAAATACTAATTTACAGAGGTCAAATATCAATACAATCATGCTTGCCATCATATATGTTTCAAGATAAAATATTCTGATACATTGTATGTAGCATGGTTTTGGAATTATTAATGCAAATATGAACAAGCTTTATTTGACACCTGGTGGCACAGTAGGAGATAACTGCAGAAACACTTGGAGGCACACTCAGCTGTAATGAGTTAAACAGAGGGTGGATGGACATCCTAACATCCTTCTCCAGAGGAGTCAGTATACCTGCAAGCTTTTAGCTCTCACTCATCTATTTCTTGGGTAACTACAGCAACTGATGATCTCAGCAAGCCGATCAAACAGCCGGCATGGAAGGCTCCTGATTCCATAGAGCTGATCCTTAAGAGGCCAGATAAAATTATCTCAGCTCCTGAAGATTTTTAATTTTGGGCTAAAGGGTTAGCAGTAGATGCCTTGGTGTTTGTGGCAACCACAAAGAAAGAACTGTCTGAGGAGAGTTCCACCATCCATCCTCCCAATTGAGAGTCTGAGGTGATGGATAGGTTCGAGAAGCTGGTATAAACTTCATCAACCTTTACTCTATGGTTGTTGAACTCTGTGGCATATTACACTGGACTCCAAAGGGGTATTATTAAGGAGTTATCAAATACCCTTGTAGGAGCCATATCTGAAGAATTCCAAGAAAAGGTTGCTTCTCAGTTGCCCATCCTCAAGTCCATATCCATCTCATCTATGAGGCTCATAGCACATGCAACTGAAGGGATGACCAGAGCAGTGTGCTCCGATGTGGCCATCAAGAGGCATGCTTGGATGGACTTATGCAAATTTATAGAGCCATTCTAGTCTTCATTTGTCAATGCCCCTTTGATGGATCTTCTCTTTTTGGTGCAAAAGTTTGAGAGACCTTTGTCCAGGTTTGAGAAAGATCTGAAGACCCTTTCTGCAGTGGGCATATGTTTTTCTACTCCTCTTTTCAAGGAACCAGAGGAGTGAAAAAATCTGGTTCTGAAAGTCCCAAGGGTATTTCCAGGGCACACATGGTAGCAGCTCCCCCAGGGGCAGAGTGGGGAATTTTAATGAAAGACGCACTCAATGCAGCAGAGGTGGCCCACAAAATAGGGTTTCAGAGATTCAGAGATTCATTCTCAGCCAGACCTTACCAGCGCTCCTGAAAGGAGGCCCAATTGCTTGTCTCTGGGAGCAGTTGAGAGATGATTATCCTTACACCAACACATCTGCCTACAAACAACTACAGGTGTTTGGGTGCAAAGGATTATCATCAGAGGATTCACCATTCTCTTTCACACCCGTCCTAAAAAAATTCAAAAGGATCCCTAATGTTCCACCCAGGCAGAGGGAACTAGCAGTTTGAGAAATCAAAAAATTGCTAGAAAAAGAGAGTCATCCAACATGTTGCACAAGACCAGAGAGAATCTTAAATTTACTGAAGCTTTTTTAGTGCTAAAGAAGACAGGGGACTGGAGAACAATTTTGTTTCTCAGTATTTTGAACAAATGTGTTTGACAAACAAAATTCTGGATGGTCACGGTTCAGTCCATCTTTCCCTTTTTTAGGAAATGATGATTGGATGTGCTTAATATATCTCCAGGATGTGTATTACCACATCTAAAATAAGCAAGTGCTCCAGGAGATTTCTCCACTTCCATCTGGGAGCCAGTCACTACCAATTGGGAGCCCTGCCCTTTGGTATCACCACAGCCCCCAGGGTGTTCACCAAATGCGTGATAGTGGTAGACTCTCATTGAGAGCACTTGGACACAGAGTGTTTCCTTATTTAGATGACTGGCTCATCACCACTCCCACCAAGCATCTACTAGAAAATCAAGAGACTATGTATGTCATTCAGACATGAGCCTACCTCGAAATCACAATAAACCATGAGAAATCTCATCTGACAAAGGGGGCAACATGGTCATAATGAATAGAAAAGATTATGAAAAGATGGTGAAAGATTTAATCACTATGACAGGTGATTATGTTGAACTGAATATTATTCCACTAGTTAGATTTAATGAGGAATTATTAAAAATCTTGGAAAGTGGGGAAAGACTGGGATTCCTGAATAATAGGGATATTCAAAAACTGTTCATAAAGGAACCAAAGGACCCAAGATTCTATGCACTGCCTAAAATACATAAAAAACATAAATTCCCCTCCAGGTAGACCAATTGTTTCTATGATTGGGTGATACTTGCAAAACGTAGGTATGTTTTTAAACTTTTACTTAAAGAAATATTTGAAGATAATACAATCACATATAAAAAATACAGGAGAGTTATGTGAAAGTCTGAAAAAGTTTAAATGCAAAAGGATTATTTTTGGGCAACAGTGGAAGTCAACTCATTATATACCAGCATTGAGATTAAAAGAGGTTTAGAGGCAATGGGGAGAATGATGGGTGGTGGTCCCTGCTCCTCATTCCTCTTACTTCTATTGGAATTTTGCTTAACACACAGCTATTTTAGATGGGAGAAACATTTTTTTTCATCAGAAAAGAGGCACTGCAATGGGGTGGCATTTGCCCCCTCATATGCAGTGGTATACATGGGAGATTTTGAAAATCATTTTGCATATACAAATCACTTTTTTGTTGAGAATGTGGTATACTGTGGAAGATTTATTGATGATTTAATTAAAAATTAAAATTAATGGAGGAATTGAACAATACAGAACATGGTTTAAGGTTCACTCATCAGGTTAGCTTCACGAGCATTACTTATTTAGATGTGGTATTACATGTGAGTGAGGAAAATGTTATACAATTTAAACCACATAGAAAAGAAACTGCAGTAAATAATGTTTTACACGCAGAAAGTGTGCATTCCCCTGCACTTGATCAAGGCTTTAACAATGGGTGAATTTAAGCATACTCATTCCAATACATCAGAAGAGGGACTGAAACTAAAGTTTTTAGTGGATGCCTTTGAGAGATTGAGATGTAAGGGTTATCCAGAAGGCATTCTACATGATGCTAGTGATACAGTTTTAGGAGTTGAATAAGTGAGGAAATCTTAGGAGATATATTTGAGGCACAATAAAAATAAAGATTGGAATATAGAGAATAATCAGAATAGGACTGATGGAGATAAATAATTTTTTGTGACAAAATTTTCTCCCTTCTCTCACATAGTTAACTGAAAATATTATTAGGAAATGTTGGTATATGGTGATAGATGATATGAGCATAGGACAAATTTTCTTGGATTGTGTATCCTTTTCCTATGGTAGATTTGGTAATTTGAAAAATATATTAAGTGGAGATGGTGAAAGAACAAAAAAGGCAGACAGAGTTGGCATGCATTCTTGTGGGAACTGCATGGTATGCAGTAGGGTGAAGAATCCTGATGGATGTAAAATTAATGGTAGACGTTATAATGCCAGAGAAGGTTTCAATTGCAACTCACAGGGTGTCATTTACATTATAGGTTGTGGTTGTGAAAAGGTGAAATGGTATATAGGGCAAACTAAAAGGAAGGTCAAAGTGAGGATTATGGAACATCTAGGGGACATTAGAAAAAGGAATAATTCAAGTCCAGTAGCACAGCATTTTATATCTGTACATGGGGGATGTAGTAAAGACCTGTTGTTCAGTGTCTTGGCACGTCCCATTATGGCCAGTGGAGGAAATTTTAGAAATGAGTTAAACAAACTAGACTGTAAAATGATAATACATTTTAGAACACTTCAGCCCACGGGCATGAATATTAATAGTAATTTAACTTTGTGAAGTGTTGGGACACGAGGATTTTTGGATAAAATGTATTTCTGGATAAAATGTATTTGAGATTTTAAATAAAATGTTATACTTTAAATGATATTAAATTAAAACATGGTATGAATAAAAAACATATGTGTGTTTTATTATACAGTTTAAAAATATATATTGTAAAATGAAAAATGTGTGTGTTTCAACATACTTATGGTTGAGCAATATGTATTGAATATAATTCTGTTTTTTAAGATAGACGATATTGAATCTTCTGTGCCTTTAAGTAAAGTGAATACTATTGATGTCAGTTGCATTAATTTAGCTTAATTGCATGTGGATGATTGTATAAAATAGGGGTGTGATGTGATATGAGTATTTCTTGAAGGCGAAAGGCCAAGGTACCAGAATAAACTTTAATTGAGAATTTTTCACCCTGGTGTTGTGCTTTTTGGAGCTTTGCTTAGTCTTGTGTTTTTGTTGATATTTATTTGGAGTGGAGGTGGTTGGTTTATATTAAATCTCATCTGATCTCAACACAGAATTTTAAATTTATAGGGGCAAATCTCAATAGAAATACTTGCGTAGCTTCTCTTTCCTTTCCTCCTTTAGAAAAGATCAGAGTTCAGGTCAGAAGAATCAGCAGCAGCAAGACAGTAGCTGCACGTGTGGTCCTGCAGGCTCAATGTTCTTTGGCAGTGACCATTACTTTGGTGCCTCTAGCAAGATTCCACATAAGGATTCTACAATGGCTTTTGCATCCCAAAAGACCATTCTTCCTCAGTTGATGTTGCATCTTATTTTAGTGAGCAACCACTGCAAAAGAAATCTTCTCTGGTGAATTTACTCAACAAACATCCTAGAAGGATGCCCTTTTCAAACCATCCCAATCCCAGGGCATAGTGACCATGGACACCTCCCAGATCAGTTGTGTGGGAGCATTATCTGAGCAACACAGTCCAAATCACTTGTTCACTTACAGAGGCCAGCTTGCTTATCAATGTTCTAGAGAATAGGGCAATGCTGTTAGCATTGCAGGCCTTTCAAGCTGTTCTTCCTCCAGGGATAATTACAATCCAAAGAGACAACAAGTCAGTCATCTGGTATATCAACAAACAGGGAGGAACCAAGTTTTGTCCCCTTTGTTGAGCAGCACTCAGAGTTTGGGAGTGGATGATCTCTTCCATCCATTTTCTAATAGCAACACACATCCTGGGAACTTCCAGTGTGATAGCGGACAAGCTGAGCACATGCATCCTCATGCTTCATGAGTGATCTCTCAACCTGAACGTAGCACAATTGATTTTTCACTGCTGGGGCAAACCTTGCTGTAACCTCTTTGCATCCCCCTAAAAACATGTGCAGCAGCTACTTTGCCCTGCCCCCCCCCCCGGGGAGTCCCTGAGAGATGCTCTCACTCCCAAATGGCCCTCAGGACTTCTATACGCCTTTCTCCAATACCATTAATCCCACAATTTCTGAAGAAACAAACCAGGTTGAAGAGCAATTTGATCCTTATTGCCCCATTCTGGCCTCAACAGATTTTGTTCCCCATTCATCTGGCCTCATCTGATTCAGCAACTATGGACTTTGGTCTCAGCTCCAGATCAACTATCCCATATAGAGGCATTAGTTCACCCGAACCTTCAGAACCTAAAGCTCACGGTGTGGCTTCTCCAGTCCATAAGTTTATTTTGGTTTTGCACAAACCCTCCACTAGAAAAATTTATTGTAACAAGTGGAAAAAATTCTCATGTTGGGCTCATAATAATGATATTATAGCAATAACCCACGCCTGGGTGTGGGTAATGCTGGATTTACCCACGGTTGGCATGGTTTGGTCACAAGGGCAAAGCCTGAGTGGCCAAACAAAGCCAACAGTGGGTAAATCCAGCATTACCCACACCCAGAAGTGGTTATTATATTATAATGACATTATTTAAGAAAAAAAATAATTACTTTTCTTAAATAATGGCATTGTATAATGCCTCCTTGCTGCCCTTCCGCAGCTGTCTGGTATCCTGAGGCAGTTCTGATGTACTGCACATGCATATGCCTATGCAGCCAGTACATCAGAGCTGTGGGCAAAAGCAACGGAGAAAGCAAGATCTCCATTGCTTTTTACTGTGTCGCTATGTTAAATGGGTTTAACATAGTGAGACAGCTTTAAAAAAAGCAATGGAGAATCGCCGTTGATTATTTTAAAGCTGTCTCGCTATGCTAAACCCATTCAACATAGCGAGACAGGTTAAAAAAAAAAGCAACGGAGAAAGCAAGATCTCCGTTGCTTTTTACAAACTGTTTTGCTATGTTGAAGGAGTTTAACATAGTGAGACAGCTTTAAAAAAAGCAACGGAGATCTCCATTGCTTTTTTTAAACCTGTCTCGCTATGTTAAACTCCTTTAACATAGCGAGACAGAGTTTTAAAAAAGACTTATACTAATGGAAAAAGTCTGGGCGACCGGACCTTTTTCCATTAGTATAAGTCGATTTACAATGTGCACGCTGACCAATCAGCATGTGCGTGTTGGAATATTAACGGGGGATCATGGTATAATGATCCTTTCTCAGCCCCATCACAAAATTTTTTAGAGTTTTTTAAGAAGGAGCTTATGCCTCTACCAACAGGATTCAACTACTGGCCATTTCAAACTTTCACAATGGGTTACAGGACGCCCCACTAATGTCTCAAACTTTGCAAGGCTTCTTTGACAAGAACCTTGATGCTAAAGCCTCTTTATAAAGACCCATATGTTCCAGGGGATCTCAGTTTGGTTCTTCAGACTTTGATATACCCCCTTTTGAGCCTGAAGCCACTTGTGAGCTAAAGTACTTGTTTTGGAAAACAGCTTTATTAATAGCTTTCCCCTCTGCTAGAAGAATTTCAGAGATTTTTAGTTACTATCTTGTAAATCACCATATTTAACTTTTCACCCAGGTAAGGTTTCTTTAAGGACCAGTCCATCCTTTCTACCAAAGGTTGTTTCAGAGACAAATATTAACCAAACTATAAATTTAGCAGTTTTCTTTCAAAAATTTCAATGGCGAATACTGGCTGCACTTATTAGACATCCTCAGGCATTGCATTTCTACCTTCATAGAACAAAACCTATCGGAAAATCTGATCAACTGTTTATTGCCTTTTCTAGGGTTAAACTATGCAGATTGGTATCTAAAGTTACACTTTCTAGATCTAGATGGTTGAAAGACTCCATGTCCTTCATATACACCAAAAATAATGTTAAATTACCTGGACCTGTTATGGCACACTCTATCAGAGCAATAGCCACCAACTGTTTTTCACTCCATAGCTTCCTTGGATGACATTTGTGCAGCAGCAACCTGGGCTGCCCCACATACCTTTATTACTCATTAAAAGCTGGATTTGGCCTTCAGGGGAAGCACGCCCTTTGGTTCTGTGTTGCTCAGGAATATACTTTCATGAGTCCACACAAGGTAAAAAGTATCTGGGGTCTCTGTCCCACAAGTTAAGGAATAAATAAAGATTGACAACATCAGATAAAGAAGTTATGTACTTACCATAATATTCCATCTGTGTTGTCGATCTTCATTTATCCTTGACTTCCCTCCCTCCAACCCTTTGATATCTGTTGGTGAAACAAGCTGTGTCCTTATTTACAATTCTTTTAACCATCCTATACCAGATATGGTCTCCACAAAAGTACTTTCAGGATACAAATCATTTCTGTCTGTGAATCAGCAAACTCGATCTGAGGTAAAATAGGGAAAAAAATCTCGAGAGTTTTTGGTCCTCACAGGTTGTAGTGCAGGCGGAGTCACTTCCAATTTCGGAACCGAACCCACAGGTCAAGCATAAATGAAGATCGGCAACACAGATGGAACATTATGGTGAGTGCATAACTTCTTTCTTTATAGGTTTATGCTGTGTTTTCTTTCATTTCATGAATCATAACAGGTACTACAGGTAGATGTAAAATATCCCCTTGAACTTATCAAAATGAATAGGAATTCATTATATGGCTACCATCTCAGTTCTCCAAGAAAATAGCACATACATCTATAGGGCAACCTAATCAACAGAACATAAAAATATAGCTTTAGGAGTCAGTTGCAGCTGTATGCTGCCTTCAGAAATTTGAAAGTGTCTCTGATTTTTTTTTTTTTTATCTTACAGGTTTCTTGACCTCCCTGACAGGTTTATAAGGTATCAGGGGCAGTGGAGGGTTTTTATAGAAAATCTCAAGGTATAGAAAGAAGATGCACATTTATGTGATTTAATATGCCACTCTTTAAACAAAGCACACTATAGCAATACATTGCCAAGATATAATTAAGAGTCACTTAAGGATGAAGAAACAAGATCCACTCAGAATGGTAACATTCTTGTGCAACTAAATATGAACGTAAATCTGTGGACTGAACTTGTATTGTTCTTGTCAGAGGCACACCTTCCTTATTTTCTTTTATAAAGAATTAATTGACATTTTTAAAAGTTCTTTAGTGTACATATAGAAATGACTGTAATTAGTTATCAGATGTTTTAGCCACTTTACAGCTCAAGTTTCCTTAATAAGTGAAATGCAAACTAAATTGTCAAATATTACTAATTCAGTAAAGGAACATTGCATACTCATGTTTGGGTTATTGTACAAGTGGATAATGCTATATTAAATTTAAAGTATATATTATTGATTAGAAATGCTATACTAAAATTAAAGTATGTATTATTAAATAGGTGGGGAAAAGAATATGGCAGATTTTAACCCTTAAAGCTATATTATCTTAAATGTAGCATATTTCATTTATGGAGATAATATTAACATGCCGAACTATAAACCAAACCAATATATAAAGAGTAAACAGAAGTATAGCATGGATCTTGTTTACATTTATACAGAGGTAAATTGTGAAAGTGGAGGCAGTGTCATTAAGCTTTATAATTTAAATGTTTCTTAAAATGTATGCAGACATGAAACTGATTAACTGCAGGCGTCATTGTCAATTAATTAGTACTTATTCCAGTGACAACTTTAAGACATTTGATTAAAAAAAGAAAAAAATAAATGTTTCTATGTATGATTAAAATGCACAGATTTCTTGCTGTTGCAGTTTTCTTCTGAAAATGGAGCAATTTTGCTTGTCGCCTCAAGCAGAAAAATGAATAATATATGAGCCACAAACTGACAAGATCAAGTGTTTTGCAAATGGATTATTCAAATTTTCCAAAATGCTAAAAATATCTCATGGTATTAAGTCCTGAAGAAATAAATTCAGGTTTTCTTTGTTTACAGTAAATGAGTTCTTACTCCAATAGAAATTTTTAAGAAATGACTGTTTTCCAACTACTGTTAAACAAAGATGTTATGTGTATAATTCCAGTCAATATTATGAAAAAAGCTTTACAATGTTTAATAAAACTTCACAAAGATTTTACTTTTCAAGTCAGGGTAAAAAATTAAAAAGCACTATTGTTTGCAAATTGATTTATAGACAACTTTGTAAAACCTTCATACGTTTGCTTATAATATGAATGTTTTTAAGCTTTAATAGAAAATAGAAAATATTTTGTCCAGAAACCAATGAGTCATAATAGGCAATATACAGGATTTGGTCATAAATGGAATTCATCCAGTGGTAATACTAGTAGACTTTTTTCAGACTTTATGGGCACTTGCCATATTCTTTGCTCATGCATGATGCTTATAGAAAATGAATCATGAATGTATTGTGAGCATTACTGAAGCAGTAAAAGTAAAAATAAATACATCTCAAAAGAGTTTCTAGTCTACAGTTACTTGTGTTGATACACCCTGGACATATGAAGTAATTTCAGAGCTTCTGTGTGTGGTATTAGTTAGTCATTGGCGTACTAGCTTACAAAATACCAGAACAGCTTAAAGCTACAGGAATATTAAATGATTTTGGCTGACATGTAAATTAGTACCAGAAATGTTATTGTTGTATAGTAAGGGTCATGAGAGTCTTGTCATGGGAAATGTCTAATCAGGAAGTAGTCTTTACTCAGGAATCTGTCTAAATGGCAATTAAAATGGATCTCAGGACTAAAATTTAAAACTTAGGAAAGGCATTACTGCTATGGACACTCTAGTGCATGTAAACCTCTAACAGTCTATAGTGCCACCCATCATTTATTAAAATAATTTCACATCTGATATGTTGATGATTTATCAGCTGTGACACATTGATTGGTTTATTTGGCATCTGTATGTATAGAACTTTCTGTGTTGGAAAATATACAGCAATAAGATTCAGTACTCTTATTCTGAGAAACTTTCAGAGCTAATAGTAACATACACATTTTCTGGTGGATTCAGAACATTGTTGCTATGGATCTAGGTTTTAATTTTTTTGATGTGAGTGCAATACTAGTTTGTGATTGTCATGTTGTGGGTATTTAATGCCTTAAAATTTTGGAGATGAGTAATTTCAAAGCATTAATGATGTTATACGTTTGTAAGAATGTGAAACTTTAACAAACAGAATTCAATTGAAAAAGCAATGTGGGTCAGAACTACAGGTGTTTGTCTATCACTAAAACAGGAGGGTAAGTGATACTTTGTATAAAAATATGAAAGAAGCTTATCTTGATGACCATCGATGCATATTCAGCTATATGAGTATGGAGTCTGTATATATCTGGGCAAAGTGTAGGGCATATTGACTTGTTGTTACAATTCCCCCATCTACCTCCTTCCCACAGTTCAGTCATGTGTTTAAACTGTGTCACTATCTATGTATAATAAATTATATGTATATTTAAGATAACTACAGTGTTCATGTGATTAGTTTATTTTTTAAATAAACATTCAATATAGTTTTGCTTTTCCTGAGGGGAACCCTTGGTTTGAACCTATTTAGTAGTTTGATGAATTTAATCTGAAACAAATAGACCTATGAATATTTATGCTATATTTATACTTTTGTTTTCATTTGTTTTACACAGTGCAATAAAAATGTACACTGATGCACATCAAAGCTCTATCAATACTTTAAAAATGTGAATGCATAATTTGGCATTTGCTTACTTACTCAACCTAGTTAAAAATCTTAAGCAATTAAACTAATAAAAGGATATATGAAATGTATTTTTAGCTAATAGGATCATAGGTAAGCTACTACCCATGTGGTCCATTAGACTTTTGAGGAGCATAGACCACATTCCCAATTGACCTAAATCAGTATCTAGTTTAGTGACTTGCTCAAGATCACATAATAGACAAATACAGGCAGAGGGAATCAAACCCTGTATTACAGGAAGCAGCTTATTAGCAGCTCATAGCCTCAATCCTCTATGCTAAATTACTCTACTCAAACTGAGGCAACAACTTCCTGAATTGGAGATATCTCAGATGGATATAAAAAATGACACTTTTCAATAAGAGGGGATTTTTATTTATGCACATTTGCAATTTACATATTTACAGAAACAAATGAAAATTTCTTGTTTAATTCTTCATTAATTACTAAAGAAATTGCATTCATAAAGACCCACCCACTCTTTTCTCCTCAACGACCACTTCATTTTCCCTATAACATTTGGTAAACTTCATTTACCATTAATGATAACTTCATTTAACCTTTCATTCCAAATTGTTCAAACCATATCAAATGTTTGTTATCGACACTATTAACATATTCTTTGCTAGGCTGTCCATAAACACACTCAGTCATGTCCATATTTATTTGTTTGTAATCTTGCAATTATTTACTATTTTGTTTCTTTTGATTTTCCCATTCCACATTATTCCTACACCATTTATTATTTGGTTTATAGCTTTACTTTTCTCTTCTGTTAAATATTACCAATGATTCACACAATTATTTTGTCTATTAATATTCTTATACCAATTTCATCAACTTGATCTATTGTTAGTTTCCACATCTTTATTTTGTCTTGATGCATATTTATCTCTTTAATTTTTCATTTTTCTCTCTTTTATTCATTTTACTTACATTGCATTTTTTTATATTTTTCTTTAAATATATTTCTTACCAACATATTTTCTTCTCCACTTATCCATCTCAAAATGTTATATAAATGTAACGATACTCCATACACTGTTGGGTTCAACAGCCCCAAACCCCCTTTATCTTTTTGTATATACAAGACTCTCCTATTGACTGGGTTTAGTCTGGATCCTCATAAAAACTGAAACATGATTTCAATTAACTGTTTCTCCATATCTCTTGGCAGTATATACATATATATATATATATATATATATATATATATATATATATATATATATATATATATATATATATATGAAAAATACGTCCCAAAAAGACCCACAAGTTCGTATATAACAGCACAGATCCCAATGAACGCAATGGATACAACGCAAACTTCTTGTAGATTTGATAAATATATCCAACAACTGATATGCGAATAAAAATTGTTTAATGAAAAAACGTTAGCGCTATCGCGGTTTCCCGCTTCATCAGGCGTCTGATGTTGGATATATTTATCAAATTTATGAGAAGTTTGTGTTGTATCCATTGCGTTCATTGGGATCTGTGTTGTTATATATATATATATATATATAAATATATATATATATATATATATATATATATATATATATATATATATATATATATATATATATATATATATATATATATATATATATATATATATATATATATATATATATATGGGTTCACTACTAAATCTCGAATTACGGAATCCCAAGACTCTGAATCCCGAAGACCGGAATCTCAAAATTAAAAAAAAAAAAGAAAAGAAAAAAAAAAACATTTGGAAGGTATATGCAGGGGGCAAGCCTCCTGCACCCCCCACACCCCATGCACTTAAATATACCAACTCTAAGATCGCACTACAGTGTAGTGAAAGGCAAAATTTCCATTTCACTCTGCACAGCACTATTTTGCCATTCACTCCACTGTAGTGCAATCTCGGAGTTGGTATATTCAAGTTGCAGGGGGTGTGGGGGGTACAGGGGGCTTTTCCCCCTGCATATGCTTTAAAAATGTTTTTTTTTTAATTTTGATATTACAGAATCTCGTGATTCTGGTCTTCGGAATTCAGAGTCTCGAGATACTGTAATTCGAGATTTAGTAGTGAACCCACACACACATACACACACACATATATATATATATATATATATATATATATATATATATATGTATATATATATATATATACACACACACACATACCTTAGCTAAATATGATATTGTCTCCATCCATATTGTGTTTACTAAATGTACTTTCTTTAATGACAATCTGTACCGATTCCACATAATTTTAAGTCCTTTTAGATCTCTCATTATTTTTCCATTGCTCCTTTATTACATCATGCTCTCTAAATTCACTTCCAAATGCTGATATTGTTTTCCCAAACTGCATACTTTGCAATTCTTCAACACCTCCTATACCTTTACATTTATCTTTATTAGTACTATATCCAACATATTGTAATCTGTTACATACATCCCTAATTACTTTTTCCATTTATTTTCTATGTTTTGCTATTAATATTATATCATCAGCGTAAGACATAGTAGGATAATTTACCCCCTCCTTTCTTGTATATATTTACTCTCTTCCAGTTCCTAAGTTAACCCTTTTATTACACTATTCAAAACTATTTTGTTTATAATAGTTATGAATGTTACACTATTCAGAACTATAAGCAAAATACTACTCATTGGGCATCCTGGTTTTCCATCTCTTCCCATCTTTATTCCTTCACTAACCAACCATTTACCAAAATTTTAATGATTGTGTTTTATTATACTGATTCACATACTTTGTTTTTTTTCTAAAGTTATATTCTTCCAGTAATTGCCATAAAATATTTTTTCTTTTGAGTCAAATGCTTTATTTTTATCTGCCACAATTAATTTTAATTTTGTTTGTCCTTTCCTAATAATGTCATGTATTTTACCCAGGTATCATTAATACATATTGAATCCCTTTTCCTCTAACCCCATAAATATCTTCTATCATTTAATGCAATGTATCTTCTAATCATGTTGAATTACTTTCAACAATTTTGTAGACACAGTTATTCAACATTATAGGTCTCCAGTTTTTGTTTCATTTTCTCTCCTTTCTTCCATATAAAGCTCATCATACCTGACATAGTTCTTCGTGTTTTATCACATCATTTAGCAATTCATTAAATGCTTTTATTATTTCTTTTTGCCATATCATTAACTTTACATACATTTGATATCCTATACCATCCAATCCAGCTGCCGTAACAACATTTAAACTTTTGTTATCTACTTCTGCAATTGTAATTTGCTGTTCCAATTATTCTTTATTTCTGAAAACCGTTTTACCTTCCATAAACTTTCCCTTTTTTTTACTTTTCCTTGTACCATCTATTTCACATATGTAACTACAACGCCAATTATTTTAGATTGCTGTTTTCAATTTTCCCATTATTACTTTTCATTTCTCTCATTATACCAACATCGTCTTTTACTTTATTTCTTAGGTATGGTGATACCTCTTTTTTCATTCCCTGTAAAAAAAAAAATGTTGTCTGTATAATAACTGTTTATCTTTCTCTTGATTATTTTTGATGGATTTCTTCTTCCTTCCTTCCTAAAATAATTCATTTCATTCCTGTGTAAACAACTTAAAAGATCCTTTTGAATTTGTCAATATTCCTGCTTATCTTTTTATCTTCTGTCAGACCCCCATGTAAACTAGGGGATAGAGGCAGTGGGCTACACAGGAGGATTATTAAATATTTATTCATGTGATACTATTGGTATTATTAAAGATGGCCCTAAGTGTACTCTTAATGAGTACAACATTTTTAACTATTCTGACTTGGAAGTCCATGCATCATTTTTTCTTATTTTCTAAGGGTTTTAATTGTATACAGCATGAGAAGTCTGATATCAGCAAAATCATTATTGACTTGAAATTATTTTTGAAGAGGAAGAATTTGCAAATTCTTTACAGTGGCAAGGATGATAATGCGATCAGTGATCCCCTAAGGAGGAGGAGTCTATTCAACCCATCCCTACATACTCAACCCAAGAATTTTAAACTATTTGTTGAAAATGAACTCAGAATGGGTGTCTCTGGGAATAGATTTCTCCCTAACTTCTCTAATGAAGATAAACATTTGTTTAAGTTTCTTAGCATGAACAAATACATGAGGGTAATGAAACCAGACAAAGGGAGTAATACTGTTCTTATGGGCACTGTGGTATATGAAGCGAAGATGATGGAGATGCTGGCTAATTGCAGAAAATATATTAGAGATTCAAAAAATTAAATTAACATAGCTCACCAATGCTTAAATTTGGCATTGAAGGACCTATTGTTAGAGGGGTTAATATATGGTGAGACATACATTTTTTTATATAATGACTAGCCTCATATTCCATCTATTTTTGGTATTCCCAAAGTTCATGAGAGTATTGTAGATCCACCTTTAAGACCAACTGTTTCTGCTGATGGTTCAGCTACAGCACCCTCAGCTAGATATTTAGATGTGAGGTTGAAAAACTTACCTATGAAAGATGACACTATTTTAAAGGATTCCTGGGATTTCTTGAGAAATGTAACACAGGAATTTTACAGTAATGGAATGCTTTTTATTACTACTGATATTGCAGATTTGTTTAGTTGTATACCCCATGACACTGGCTTAAAATAGTACGAAGAAGCTATCAATGAATTTGGGAATCTATCTTTTAACCAATTTCGGGTTTGTACTGAATTGATGGACTAGGTCCTGAAAAATAATTTCATATTTTTTGAAGGCGAATTTTTTAATCAAGTTAATGGGGTGTCCATGGGAGCCAGATGTGCTCTGGTTTATGCTACCATTATTTTGATGTACTGGGAACATAAATTTGTTTTGAAATCTAGGTTTTAAGATTATTGGGTGCTGTATAAGCACTTTCTGGATGATATTGGTATATTTTGGGTAGAGACCAAGGCTAAATTTAAAGAATATTTTGAACATATATCTAATACTACCAGTTTTTTTGAGGTTTCAATATTTCTGAGAATACACTAAATTATTTGGATGTTACTTTACAAAAATACAAAGGAGTTTTTAAATTCAAAGTGTATCATAAACCAACATTTTCCAATTCATTTTTTCACTACACCAGTGCCCACCCATATACAGAAATGAAGAGCATTGTTAAAGAGCAATATGTTAGGTCTAGTAGAATGATCTCAGATGATAGCGACTTTAGTTTAAATGTGTGAATTTGATGAATATGTTTCATGAAAGATGCTACCCAGATGTAATGCTTGATGAGATTTATAAAATAGGTTGGTAAGGAGTGCAAAAATAAATTTGCCCCGATTCTAGGTAGTGGGATAATTATTGAGACCCCCCCCCATCCCTGCGACATCTAACAACTTTATATTTTCTTATGATACTGTGAGTTATGAACAAGCCTTTGTCACAGAATTTAATGGTGATGGCAACATTATTAAGAGTATTTTGGAAAATGAATGGTACAGATTTACTAGGCTGTCTGACTTAGGTGGAATTTTTGATGGCCCATTGAAGGTTATTTTCCATAAAGGTCCAAACATTAATGGCTTGACATCTACCTCCCCCCAGCCAGAAAAAGGTGGGCACATACAAATTTGGTATGTGCCCCCAATGTCAATATATAGTTAACAAAAGCAGTGTACTAGTTGTAGCTAGGGATAGGATTATCACTACTATTATTTATAACACGTGCGATTCTTCTGGGGTAGGATATATTGTGATGTGTGGAAAATGCACATCATTCTATGTTGGGAAAATGGAAAGAAAACTTAAAAGGCAATTTTATGAACACATGGATGATATAAAAAAAAAATGTGAGAAATGCCCTATACAAACATACTATCACCTGCTTGAATGCAAAGTACTTGTTTTTTGTCCTAGAGGAAATCCCAGTGGATGCTAGAGGGGGTTGTTGGGAAACCAGGGTAGAATATTAGGAGGTCTATTGGCAGATTATATTGGAAGCCAATAGACCCCCAGGTTTAAATGACAATGTCTCCTTGGCCTCTGTTTTAAAGTTCAGAGCAGCAAGATTGTAGTAGTAGTGTATTGTGTATGTTTATTTATTTTCCTTTTTATGGTATAATTGAACAATATAGAGGTGTACGCAAATGTAAATACAAACTTTAGATGTAAACCAACAAACTTATTTGGGGTTGCTAGTAAGAAATAGACATCAACTTTTTAATTTATTCCTTTAGCCACTTGATGGCAGTGTTTATTTATACTATTTAGTTTTTATGTATATGTATCTAAAAGTATTGCTTCTATAGACATATACTTTTATGTAGGGTTTTTAGTATGTAAATGTAGTAATGTAACAAAGATTTTATGTGAGTTATTTATTCTCATGCTTTAAAAAAACTTAAGACTTTGAATTGTCACTATTTTTATGTTTGTTCATTTATTTCTAAAGCGCCATAGCTAACTGATGTGATATGATTGGTTACCCAAACAGAGGTGAAGCATGTATCAGGAGGATTACTATGGTTATGTTTTAGCATCTGATGGTGTTTTTTATGAAAACGCAGTGATTTATGTGACATTCATGCTTTCCTGGTTTTGTGTTTTAAGTGGTGAATTGTAATAAACTATATCTTGGATTTGGCTGGTAACGTGTGCCTCATTACTGGGTTTTTTGGTAAATCTTGGCACTAGTCATCTTCGTTCATTTCATTTTTAAACATTTTTTTATATTTCTTCTTAAAATTTTTCCACCATTCTATCAAATTCTTATAAAAAATCTCTCATTGTTAAATGATCTATTTACAGTTTTATTGCATCTTGCTGATTAATAAAAAAGAGTAGAATAAAGATAATTATTTTAATCCTTTCCCTATTTTAATATATTCTTTATTTTCTTCTTTCTCAATCTATATTGCTAAATGGTCTGAAAAGAAACATCTTTACTATTTGTTCGATTATAACTCGTTTAGTTTTTAACAAAAGAAAATAATCTATCTCTGTCTGAAGTCTTCCTCTCCAATATGTCTTCTTACTTAGATTCCACAATTTTAGATTTCCACATTTTATTATGTCTTCTATTGCTTTCTTATCTTCTCCATATGTTTTGCTTTTGATATCTTAAATTTCAATTAAATATCCTGTTACTATAATGTCCATATTCACTATAACATAATTTAATATATCAGAAAATAATTTCTTCCTTTCTTTATATAGCACATAAACATATATTGCTTTTAATCTATATACTTTCTTTTCCCATTTAAAATCTACTACTGTCAACTTTCCCATTTAAAATCTACTACTGTCAACTTTCCTAATTTAGCTAAAGTATAATCTAAAACTTGTATTTCTTTTCTATATAATATAGAAATTCCTGACCAATTTTTGTGCCCCAAATTCCATATTACACCACCTGACCATAGTGTCTCTGTTTGTTCTCTTTTTTCTTCACTTAAAATTGTAATGTCGTCTAGTACTATTACATTCACATCACATCTATTAACCATTATAGTATTCCAATTCTCCTAATTATACTCTTAAGGCTATTAACATTAATTGATAATATTCTATGATTATTTGCTGTTCTTCTTTCTAATCTACTGGAAATTATTGTCATTATCCATTTCCATTTTTTTAGATTTTGATCTGAATTACTGAAATTTTCTTTTCCCATCTTTAACTCTCTTTTCAGTTGTGTTTTCTTCTTAACCACTTTCCAGTTTATTTCCTCTTAATCACTGATTTCTGTACCACTCCCCTTTTCCCCTCCCATTTTTTTGTGTATTATCCAGACTTTCTTCTTGATTTATCCCACTACTTTGTGTATCATCTGCTTGTTGCTCATCTAATCGTAATATTTCTTTTCCATTTATATTTTTTTCTTCTATTTCACACTTTAACCTCCTACCCTTCTTATTATCCAGCCATACATAAACAGTATGCTTACATTTACAATGTGTTTCTTTACATTTTTTGTATTATGACTAGTTTCCCCACATAAATAACTTTATCAGAAAAATGTTTAAAAAATGTCTCTTCATCCCACAATGAAACATAATCTTGATTGACCCCAATGCTTAACAACAGCGCAATGTCCATTGTAATTTTTCTGTCTTCTTTTTCACCTTTTTCTTTTGGGTCCCTATCTCCCTGAATGATTTCTTCTGTCTCTCTTAATTTTTTCATTAGCATTATTTCACCCAATGGAGCTTCCCTTCCTGTCTCTGGTTTGCTTTGTTCCAACAAATTCTCCAGTATATCATCCTGCAACCCTCCCAAGTGGAGGGTTGTAATTATAATTTCTCCCCGACTCTTCAACCCTTCAAATAATTCCCTTTGGAAGACTTCCTTAGAATCTTCCATATGATCTCCTTTTTCAATAACTTGAACAACTTTTTCTTCTTCCATAGAAGAAAACATCACCACTGAGCCAGCCTTCACTTCAGCACCATATCCTTCTGTCTCCATCATTACACACCATTCTCCTAGCTGCCACTGCACCATGAATGGAATGGACGCACAACACTTGATGGCCATATGCACCTCAAGTGTTGGAATGAATAGGGGTTATTTATTGATAAGTACTTATATACATTTACATAGCTGATAGTATTTATGTTATTTACATTATTTACAATTATTTACACTTTTATAAAGTACTAAGCATTTATATTATTAATGAATCCACCGCCATTTTTTTCCAAAGTCAGTAATGTATTTTCTTTAGATTTTCTGCCTACATTCATTTTTCTATTAAATTAAATTTCATTATGTCTTTCCATCCATATTGTCCATAAAATATAAAATATTATTCTATCAGTTTTCATCACTTATTTGGTCTTATTTTATTTTAACATCCATATTCCCATGCCCATGTTTATATATTCTATACTTACTACATTTTTCAGCATTTTTATATATTTCGTCCCACAATTTCTTTACTTTAATAAATTAAAAAAAAATTCAGTCATTTCAAGTTCTCCACAATAAACACAAATAATTTCTTGTTTTCTTTTATATGGCATGTTAGCTTTGCAAAAATCTCCACAAAAAAAATCTTTCCATTCATATATTTTCTACACCACATGAATATTTTTGTAATAGCTTTTTTCTTTTTTACTTTTTATTGTATTTTAATGAACATGAATAAATACAAAATCCAACCATCAGATAAAAACAAATAATCCTATCCTGTCTTCTGCTTCTATCTCAACATAAATTAATGAATGGGCAATTTGTAAATGCATAACGCTTTCCTTTAACAACAGTTGACAATTAAAAACTTAAAATGAGTTCTTTATACAACCTTAAGACATTAAATATCAAGTAAAAAAATGTATTTATCAGTGACATATCAAATAATTTCTCTCTATATATATTAAGGCTGGGATTAACTATTAAATATTTGTGCTTTTCAAATTAACAGTATATATGAGATAAAACATTGTTTTTTAGAACATTGAACTGTTTGCATGTAGATCACCCTAGGGGAAAATTTTTCTTTCACTTTAATAAATGTAAGTACAATCTCACAACTGGTATAATTAAGTAGCAGGGGGTGTGCAGGGGAGTATAACCTCCCTGCTGCAGCATTTTTTTTTTTTAAATTTAGGTTTCAGTGTTCCGAGGTTTCATGCATATGGTTTCTGCCATATGCGGTTCGATGTTCCGACAGTTGGACAGTCTGAAGAAGACCCATATACACCCATACACACATTATATATATATATATATATATATATATATATATACATACATACATGCACACACACACACACACACACACACACACACACACACACACACACACACACACACACACACACACACACCAATTTATTTTATCTACTAATATTCATTATATTGCATTCAATTTCTTGACAAAACACATACATATATCCAAAAATATAATATAAAGTTGAATACATCTAAAACTTCTAACAACTGACAAGTTAAATTGCATTTATGTCTCACTGGTTAATCATGTTATGATACAACTGACTTAACTTAATCATATTCATGTTATTGTTCATTGAAAATAAAGTTTGTTTAATACTTAACTTATAGTATTAAACATTTTAGGTGTTCTAGGTTTATTATTATAGTTCATATTTTAATGTATCTCCAATGTATTTCCATATGTTTACTACCCCTCCACCATAATATTCATACATAGTATATTTATTTAAAAGTTGTAGCACATAATGTATTAACTAAACTTAATTTCATTAGCTCAATCCACACAAACCATAGGATGAAAACATACCTAGTAAAATACAATCATATGTAAAGAATATAGTTTGCATTAAGCTTCTGAACTAAGGTGTTTGTCAGTGGTAATTTAGAAAATTCTAACCTTAAGTACCTTTTCCAATTAGGAACATAAACAGATTATCAGAATACATTCAAACGTTATAGTATATTACACTAAATATCTCATTTCTTGTGTCAATAATTCAAAATCACTTGTTCGTATTACCACAGAAAATTGGTATTAATTAATATGCAACTTATACAAAACAAGCTGGGGGGACAGGTTCATAACCCAAAGACTGCCCATGCTATGGAATAGACTTCTGGTACATGTCAAACAGAGCACCTCACTGGCCTCTTCAAGACAAATCTTGATAAGTGGATGGGAAATAGAAGATTCACCCTGGGGATCACTCCAGTGGCTCTACTCGACAAAGGCACTGGGAACTATGGTTGGGTGGCATGATACCAGGGTAATCCAATGGGCTAGGCTTGTAAAGGCTCCTGGGCCATTAGCCTAGTACACACCTATGAACCTATATACAAGGTTTGCATCAATTTTATATTTTCCAGAGTACAGTATGCGTTCAGCAGCTTTTCATTTTAAATGTCTTTGCATGTATCTTACAATACATAGCATAAATATAATTATCTTTTACGAAAATAGCAATGCTAAATTAAATTATCTAAAACCAAGAATTCCTGGAGACCAGAAAGAAACCACTCCACATATGCAAAGTTGGATTTAAGTGCATCATTTGCTTGCTTTTAGCCAAGTAATATTCTCTCTGCATATAATACATTAGCAGAAAAAAGTATGCATCTTTGCAGCTTTGGAATGTGTGTTGCCCTTTAAATAGTTTACTTCTACTTTTCAATGTTTTTAGAAACTTTTATTTAATTTAAACATTGTAACTCTCACTATTAAATACAAAGAGTTTCATATATATTGCAGTTGCCTTACTGTGCAACTGTATTTTCCCTTTCCATTGTAATGTTTCATATTAAAGCAGACTTTTTAAGTTCACAGGTCATCGCAGGCTTCTTGGTGCTTCTTCATGTTCTCACTGCTTCAGTTCTTCTTCTCCTGTCCTAAACAGCTCGTGACTCCATTTAAACCAAAGAACAATGTAAAAACAATGAGCTTTTTAAATTGGAAACTGTGTTTAAATGTTTTTTGTAAAACCGTTTACTAATATGTGAGCTATACATTTAAAATCAGCAATAGCCATAATGAAACTTTTCAAAATTGTCTCTAAGGCATAAAGTGGTTGTCAAAAAAGACTATAATGTATGAAACTATTCAAAATTAAGTTTTTCACACAAGAAACATACTACTTATATAGTTTAATTAGTTTGCCAAAACAGACAAAAGTTTAAAGGAATTATATTTTTTAAAACATCATTATACATTATATACATAACTGTTTAATATGTTATGTTTGAAACTAAGTTCATCCTCAGGTCCATCATTTCTCTTCAGGGGGAGACAATTCAGTGTAGTGATAGCAATCTAAATATTTTATTTTTTTTTTAATATATATTAAATAGGAACTATCTTTCCTATAATATTCCACCATAGTTCATAGAAGGATTTAGTATAATATTATTAAACTATGAAGATACGCATTACTATATTAGACACCTCTATTTGCTAGTAAGACTGCTGTTTTATTAATATAGTAATGTAAAAAAGAAAAGTTTTACCTTTTAAATTGTGGTGATTCTCTATAACTGCTGAAACAATGCATTTATACTATACTACAGCATGTTTATAAAATAAATATTAATCCAAAAAGAGACAGAGAAGTGTTTCTTTTTCTTTTTTTTTTTTTTGTTTGCCGTTTCATTTTGTTGTCCATCCATTTATTTACTGCATTTATTTTAAGGTTCATTGAAGACTAGTCCATCTTCTTGTTTGTCCAAAAGGATTTTTTTCTGAGAATATTCCATGGCTCCATCTAGTGAATTAAATGTCTTTTAATCTTTGAATAGAAAAATTCTGATTTTTGCAAGGAATAAAATTTGAGCCATAATGTTTGATTTCTTGAGACATTTTATTAATGGGTTGCATGCATTTGTTTTGGATATTCTAAAGATGTATAGTAATCATCAAATGTAATGGTTTTCTGATGAAAAATTATTGGAGAGTTAGTCCATGGTGTTTTTAATATCAAGTCTTTATCCTGTGTAGTGAGAAATTTGACTATTATAGATCTTGGTGTAGAGGGATTTTTTTTTGTTTTGTTTTAATATTATTTGAGAGTGACCTATGCTCTCTTTCAATTCCAAAAGAAATGACTCTAGTAAGTTCAAGATTTTTGGGATCCAAGCATTCAGGAACTGCAGCATGTTATTTCCTCCTTCCTTCCCAGGGATGTTGCATATTCTTATTTCTTCTGGATCTGCTGTCAAGATCAACCTTTTCCAGAAGAAAATAGTTCTGTTCAGTAAAAATTCAACTTGACTTTCATTTTCATTTAATCTTCCATGTACATCATTTACATATTCTTACATGGAAGTGATTTGATCTGAATGTTTTTTGATTATTTTATTTAGTAGATCAATTTGTTTGTCTTGCTTTAGTGTACATTTTACTCTCCAAATTGTCTATTTTAACTGATATTTCTTTCATGCTAGTTACAAAAGGTTGTAGTTCTTTCTTCATTCCATTTTCCTGTGAGGAAACTTTAAGATGACTCATAGATACACCTGACTCAAAAAACTTCTGGTAGGATAAAATCAATAAAAAGTCTTCAAAAGCTAATTTTCTTGCTGGATTCGATTCACCCCTTATTTATTCTTATATAAAACTGTTTTGAAGACAGTTTTTTTTTAGTTTAAGAATAAATAACCCTGTCAAAAAACTGAAAAGAAAAGAGCAAAACTTTTATGGCTATGAACCTAACTGCTTGGCATTTTAACCATACCCACACTTTTTTATTCTTTTTCATTTTTAATTATTTCCAAGGAAACATGAAATATTGTTCTTTCATAATATTTAAATAACATTTCCTTTTTTTAGTTACATTCATTTTAACTTCCTTAAGAATATTTTGTTTTAATATTCTTTAATTTCTTCATTCATATAATTATTTCTTTCCCCAAAACACTTATATAAAATGCATTCTATCAAATTCTTATTTTTCTTTTTCTAATTTTAAGCTTTATAAAGGTTCAATAAAGTGGTATGGACAATTGGATTTTTTAACCCCAACCCTCCTTCCTCTTCTTTTATGTACAAAATTCTCCTTCTCACTGGTTTCTGTCTGGATCACCATATGAATGAAAACATCATAGAAATTATCTCTTTTTCAGTCACTCAGTATTATATATATATATATATATATATATATATATATATATATATATATATATATATATATATATATAGTGTGTGTGTGTGTGTATGGGATCCATACGGATCACTGAACGGCAACATAACCGAAACAGATTTGGCCGGGCACATACTTGTGTGAAACTGTTTTTCACCGAAAGGCACTTTCCGTAAGTGTGCCTGTTGCGGAGATCGCACTACAGTGGGAATAAGGGAAAATTCCCTTTTCCCCACTGTAGTGCGACCTTGGAGTGAGAATATTTAAGTTGGTGGGTGTGGGGGTGCAGGGGGGCTTGTCCCCCCTACAAAAAGGTAAAAGTAATGTTTTATTTTTTTTTTAAACACACTTTAAAGAAAGTGCTTTTTTGGTGAAAGCACTTTTGTTAAAATGTGTTCGGTGATTGTGGATTTGGACTATTGAACTTTCATTCAGTAGTCCTAGATATATATATATATATATATATATATATATATATATATATATATATATATATCTATATCTATATATATATATATATATATATATATATATATATATATATATATATTTGCTAAATATGCTAACCTACCTAGTAAAATAGAACTGATTAGATACGCTTTTTTCTTTTATGACTTCCAGAATGTGCACTTTTTCTGATTACAATTCCCAATATATTTATGGTCTCTTTATTAAATTGCACATCTTTTATACTACCCATAAATCAAAAACCTTTACTTTTTTCTTTATTTATACTTAGGCCAATTGTCTTTAACTCCTTAACTCTTTCATTAACTTTTTAATTCTTTCACCCATTCCTTCCTTATTTTACTGATTAATACTATAGCATATGCATTTGTAAGTATTATTGGTAATTGTATTTATTCTGTTATCTTATATCCTATCATATTTAATTGCCTAATCTATTTTATTAACAATTGCATTCATCAATAAAACAAATATGATACTACTTGCTGGTCATACTTGTTTTATTCCACATCCTATTTTGATTTCTTCACTTAGCCATCCATCTAAAATTATTTCTTTCATATACTGACTTAATTACTTTAACTATTCTATCACTTATATTATAAACCTCTAGTATATCCCACAAAGCATCATATTGTAATTTATCAAATGCCTACTTAGATCTCCTACCATAGCTTATGTTTCTGCCTTTTTTATTTACAATATCATCTATTACTTATTTTACTATCCATAAGTCTTGACTTCCTTTCCATTTTCTAACAAAGATGGTTTTGCTCAAGAAACGTTTTTACTTTATTTTTTATTATTATAGTTATTATCATAAATATCTTATAATCTGTATTATTCAATACTATTTGTCTCCAGTTTTTATATCATCTTTATCTCCCTTTTTCCATATACATTTCATGATTACCATACATATCTGTTCATCTATTGTACTTTTCCTTAACCATTTCTTTAATACCATGACAGAAAGGACTTTCTGACAATTTTCCATATTATTACACATGTAATATTCAATACCATCTAATCCTGCAGCTGTATCCATATTAATATATTTTAATATTTTGTTTAGTTCTTTAACATTTATTCCATTTCTCCTATACTTTTGTCTCCTATTGAACAAAATTTTCTTTTATATATTTTTGATCACATTATGTAGTCCATATTATGTTATTTTTTTCTCTCCATCGTTCTTTAATTCTCTTATTACTCTTTTGCTATTTTATTCAAATAGGGTGCTACTTCTTGTTTTCCTTGTAAACAGTATCTTTGTTTATACAGTAGTACCTGGGATTCAGAAAACCTCTGTGCAGGAATAGCTTATTTGTGCATGGAAGGGACCATTCTCGTACAGCACAGCAGCACGCTATGCATATTCATGAAGGCACGCTGCCGTGCTCTAAAACGGACACTGTTCTATGAACGAGCTCAGGGGGTGTGTCTGAGAGCAGTGGTCTCACTATACGCATGCCCTCTGCACTCCATAATTGCTGTACGGCAATGTAAAGATAGCGAGAGTGTTTTCAGACATCATTACTTCACAGATGGACAAGAAATCTGGACAAAGCCAAAGTAAACAAGGGACAAATGTGAGATATTGCTCTCACATACGTGTAAAGTCGATATAATTACAGGCTTCACATTAGCATTAAGTCCACAAAGGGTATGAAGTGTAAAACTCAAATGAATGTCATTATTTCCTAACTGTAGTCTTTAATGCTTTGAAACTAATCTGCCAGAAAGCCACAATTGGATGAAAAATGGAACAAAAATATTAGGCAAAAATCTGTACATTCTGTGAAAATCTGTACAGTTGAGAGGTATGGTGGATACTGTTAGTGTCCATGGAGCATTCCTCTCAAATGCAAACTGTGTCATGTTATCACTGTTTGAAAAGCACAGCCCCCCACAGATAATATATAGAAAATAAAATACAATTTATTTATTTTTTTCAATCTGGAATAAAGTTTAAGCGTGAGCGAGTGTGCTCATCACGCATTTCTGCTCAGCCTAGATTACACATCATAACGAACTAAATAGGAATATACTTCAAAATGTAGCAATGTGGAAATAGTGAAGTGGGTAGAGCGTTCGCTTTGCAAGTAGTCATTCCCTGTTTGATCCCCATGGAAGCCAATTATCATTTTACATGTGAAAGCAGTACATAATTTTTTTTTTAATAATTAGGTAGTAAATAAAATATATTTGTTAACCAGAGTAGTATAGTAGGTCCAAATGTGAGGTGTCAGTGTAATAAAGTTGTGAAACCCCCATATAAACACAAGTGCCCCATACAGTATAGTCACACAAGAATAAATTAAATGAAAGCACATAGGGGAATGTCAGGGAAGGAAAACACAATTATAATGTGTCAGGAATGATGAATCAATCCCATACAGCTGATAGTCTATAAAATAAACATAAGCAATCCTAAGCATTGCACAGCTTGCAGAGTGTAAGCATTGCTTAAATATGAATGCTAAGTAAAGAGTAGCCCAGCTAAGTGGATTTGCCCATTGGTAAGCAGTGCTGAACCTGCCTTTAAGCATTGCCAACCTTACCTAAACAGGTTTGCCCATAGCTTAGCTTAGCTCAGCATATTCAAAACTGTGCAATCACAGCGAAGGGTGGGAAATCATCCATATTTAAACATTGCAGGTGGGAGTACAGATCATAACCGGTTGTAGTTCCCCACTGTAGCAGTATGGCAGGTGTTGGAGAGGGCATGCCCTTTTGGGTGCAGCACTGAGGCATACAGGAGTCCAAGGTCATGGTAGGACTCCTTGTTAAAAACCATGATGTGAGACTACAGAAGGACCAGTACCAGGGCTCCCAATACAAAGCAGTGGCCTGGGAAACACTCATCCATGATCTCACCACTGCCACTGGCATCCCTCAGACTGGTGAGCAGGTCCGGCACCACTATGCCAACTTGAAGCAGAGGAAGATGGAGCTCTTGGACCAGTGGGTCCAAGAAGCATGGCAGAGGGGAGATGTACCTGACATGTGTAAGAATTCATATCAATAACAGTTTACCAAAGTCCAGCCTGTGTATGTGATTGATAGGTATGCATAAATGTTTCTCTATCTTCATTACAGCTCCAGCTGAGTGGGCTGCAAACCAAGAAGCCCATGCAAGCAGTTTGAAATGGCTGTACTATGAGGCTGGTGAGTAACAATCTAGCTTGCAGTATTCATACCAAATAAATATAAAGGAATATAATGTCACCTGTCAGTATTAAAAATGGATATGGTTTGTACTGAACAAACCAGACAATATTACAGTAATAGTCTCATATAGGTTATATATAAACAAAATTATAACTGCTGTCAATAAAATTAAAAAACATGGACTGGTTGTGTTTACTATGGTATGGTATGAATTGAAATGTGTACAGGTTATGCATAGCAACTATAGCTCTGAAAGCATTAAACAATCAAAGTCTCATCTGACAAAGTTAGTACCTCTGTAAGACACAAGATTAACTGATATGAAATGTGTCATGCACCAAGATCTGATATCTGAATAGTAATGTTGTGTTAACCACTGTTTTCCACACTGTGTTATGTCAAAAGGTATCTATAGGAATGTATGTATAAGAATGTTGTAATTACAAGGTCAGATTGTACAACAAAGAGAGAATGAGAAAGAAATCATTCAAGGACAAGATAACAGTTTCTCAATAGCTCCTTCTGATGAAACACAAACTTGTTGTGTTTTTAGCAGAAACAGCCACAGTTTGAATCCTGGGAGTGGTAGTTTGCTATATGCATAATTTCAACTAGGATATTGTGAATATGTGTAGAAACAGTCAGGTAGTGTCAACATAAATTCCCTCCACAGGTCTTCCAGGTAAGGGAAGGTATAAAGTAGCTATAAAATGGCTGTATACTGTGTCCAACACCCACAGTCCAAACCCAAGGCTGCAAATGGCAGCAAGATAAAGTGGTCTCACCCAAGAAATGTTCAAAAGTGTCATGCTGTCACAGCTACCTGTCCCTGATGCCAACAACCAGGGTGACCAATAGAAATCAAGGCAGAGTATGGCAGTAACACAGACACACACACACACACACACACACACACACACACACACACACACACACACACACACACACACACACACACACACACACACACACACACACACAGCATGAGTGCACATCTGTAACCCTATCATTCCCTCCACAGGTCACCCAGGTAAGAGAAGGGATAAAGTAGCTATAAGAAGGTTGTAATTATACACTGTGTACAAACATACCACTGCCCAACCAAGGCAATAGGTCGTTGTAATAATACCTTTAGAATAATGATTAGAGCAATGATCATTAAAGCTGTGAGCACTGCAAGAATCTACAATTTTTAATTGACATCTCTCTTTCTCTCCTCCACCTTATCTTCCCCAATAAGCTAAACACATACATGAATGGGTAAGTTTTCCACAAAACCTACTGTTGGAATATGTGTCCTATTGTTCTACATATGTTGAAGTGTATTCCAATTAATGTTCCCCATTCAAATACTATAATTGTTGGCCTGTTGCTATCAATGTAACCTGCATGCCAGTGTAATGCCCACTGTGGTTCCATATATGCATGTGTTCTATTTGCTATGCAAATGTCCAAATCTATTGTTTTGGGTTAATGGGAAAGGGAGGGTAGCCTAATGGTTAAGGTGTTTCCCTTACAAACACAAGGTGCAGGGCTTGAGTCTCACAAGGGATAATTGGCTAGGCTTAAAATGGCTCATAAGGGCAGTTAGCTTAGTACTAATCTATGAACCTATGAACTCATGCATGCTGTTATAACTAACCCTGGAATGTGTTAACTATTACTAACCAACATATGTTCTAAAACTGCAACAATATAGCACATCCGGAAAGGCTGATCCCAGTGGATCTACCTTTCCCACCTCATCTGGCTGTGGCACCAGGCCCCAGCACATCTGGGACCCACCCCAAGACCTCCTCATCCACTGGTCCTGCACCACCTTTGGGTGGAACTGCCTTAGTGGATGGGGCTCGTTCTCCCACTGGGTGCGGGCATGAACAGGATCCTGTCACCTAAAGCCAGGTCTGGAATTTGGTGCGTAGCAAGCTCCAAAAGGAATTGGGAGATCTGCCATGCCAGTTTGAGGGCCACATGGTGCATTTAGGGGGTCAGCCTCCCCCTCCTGCTCAGCCCTCAGCAAAGCCACATTTGAGGCCATGAAGTTACAGTGGTGGCTGTCCATGGGTGGGGACCTCAAGTCCCCTGTATCCATTTCGGCGCTCATGGGCTTCCAGTTACCAAACACCCCTCCCCATCCAAGGTGCTTACTGCTCCATATGTGTCATATACTGCCCCTGTATGCTGACTTGTCTGTCTTCCTACCCAACAGACCCCCCAAATATCCATTTGGGGGCTCATGGGCTTCCAGTTACCAAACACCCATCTGCATCAAAGGTGTTTACTGCTCCATATGTGTCATATACTTCCCCTGTATGCTGCCTTGTCTGTCTTCCTAACCAACTTACCTCCCCAAATATACCTACTATTTTTCCCCAACATCCCACTCTCACATAAAAAAGGGCAATCTTTTCCCAATCAAAAATGTCACCTCATACATAGCTGTCCATTTCACACACATGTCCACTGGACACATGTAATCTGGTCTAATTGGCTGTACAACATATTTTTGTTGTCCTCACCCCTCGCTCAGAGACTTGAGTGTCCAAAGTTGCCTCCAAATTCAGTATATATGCACAGCAGTTGCTATAGAAGAAATGGACAGCAATGGACCTTTCCTACACCCATCCTGCACATCTCTAGCTATTTTTCATATTTTTTTCCCCTCTTCATGCCCCTTTTTTCACCACTTTCCTATCACCCCTTTTTTCTTTTCAAGAAATTAGCATAGGGGTAAGCAGGATAAGCCTGTTTGTGAGGTGCTAAGCGACGCCTACACAGATTAAGCACTTTTAAGGCTGGCTGTCAGCATAGTTAACTGGACGTTAGCATTGCTTACTGCTGCACAAACCCGTTCCAACCCACTTACTACTGCCTTAATTACTCTGCATCCAACAGCCCTTGTTCAGCCCAGGAACAAAGTAATCAGCTGTTGCAAGTCTTGAACCCAAGCCCCTACGCACAACAGGCACAGCAAGTTACCACTAAGCCATCTGAGCTGTAGATACGACTGATGTTTTTCAAACATATCATTCAGCAAAGTCATTCAACAGTAGGGAAAAGGTTTGTTAAGATTAATCAAGTTTTGTACATATATATATATATATATATATATATATATATATATATATATATATATATATATATATATATATATATATATACACATATATATATATATATATATATATATATATATATATATATATATATATATATATATATATATATATAAAACATTAATATTTAATATATGTAGAGATATACATATAAAATATACACATGAGATATATATTTATATAGAAAAGTAAAAAATATATATATATAAAACTAAATATATACATACATATATATATATATATATAAATAACTAAATATATACATACATATCTCAGCATGTACGTAAAACACATTTTATCAATATCAATAGATATAAATATGTATATATATATATATATATATATATATATATATATATATATATATATAGACATACATACACACAGATATATATATATATATATATATATATATATATATATATATATATATATACATGCACACACGCATACTTATATATGTAAACCACGAAAATATATGAAAAGTTCCCGGCGAAGTAAACTCCTTCCAGTCAGTAAATATAAAGGTAAAACAAATAATGCTGTTGATGCTGGAAGGTGACCACGACCAAACCCACTCTTTGCAAAAGGAGTTCAGCTAATTGTGAAACTGCCCATATAGTATATTTGGCTCAATGCCAACTCTGCCAATCATTCTATATTGGCAAAACAGATAGAATATTTTGTACCAGAATACGAGAACACTTATATGCTATTAAGATCAAATATCTCAATAATGCGTTAGCCAAACATGTAGATACTGAAGGGCAGGATCACACATTTTTATTTAAAGTTATTGACTATAATGTGCCATCTGTGAGGGGAGGTGATATCTGTAATCATACAGAAAAGAAAGAGGTGAATTGGATTATGAGGTTGAGGGCAGACAAAGGGAAAGGACTTAATGAACGTGTTTCTATCAAGCCGATTCTTAAAGCTAGACGCTAAACCGTGAGGTAACATTATCCCCTTTACATATAAGTTTTATACAAGTTCTATTATATATGTACTATAAGTCACTCTTATAGGAAGGAGTAGATATTAGTCCTTATATCTGTCCTTATATTGTACGGTATCAGACATTTTAGGATCTTTATGTCGAATAATAGGATCTCTATGTCAAATAATGGATTTTATGGATACCCCCCTCTATTAATATTAATAAACATCCTTAGAATATATAAATGAGCTATTAATACATTATTACGCTAATATAGGCACACTATGTAAGGAAAAATTCAAATTAAATTTCTTAGATGTAATTTTTTTGTATACTATATAGTTATATGCCTTAAGGCTAATGACTGATCTTAGTTGTTCAGCCAATATATTTATATTAATTATTTAACACAAAACCAAAACATCACAGTAGATTATGGGTCAAACTTGGGTTCTAATTTGTAAAAAAACTTTATGCTGACAAAAAATTTCAAGCTGACTATATTACATTGAGATGTGCAGTCATGAGATGACATCTTTGCAGCGAACCCACGATGTTTGAAATAGGGAACTTTGTGGATTAATACCATTCGGACCATATATGGTGCTATTTTAATCAAAAAGTAGGTACAACAACTTTAATACGCTATAATATACTAATATGAATTCTGTGTGTAATATAATATATACACCAGAAAATTAGATTTTTGTAGCAACTATAGGATGTTAATATTAGGAAATGTTGTCGGTGAATATTACTTGTGCCATCCACAGGCGCCACCATTTATATGGTATAATTTGGGCACAGTCGGGATAAACTAAACTACTTATAGATTATGATTTTTACCTTGGATAGAATAACCTTTGTGGTAAGTCATGTTTTTGTAGATAAGAAAGTTGAATCTGACCTATGTATTTAATATAAAATAGGTAATGTGAATACTAATGAATATTTAGGAAGTTAGTTCATTACCTATAGTTAAGTAACAATTATTACTAGAGCTGAAAGAGCACTTATTGTAAATATGAATGAAAACTAAGGTAGTCAATCAGTTTCTTATATTCTGATGCTAACATAAGAAGAATGTGATTATGAAGTTAGTACATTATTTATTATCTGATAACATTGCGAGCCCCAAGTTATCAGCGTTGGTATAGCATGCATTCAGAATATGAATGACGATCAAGGAAGTCAGTCTGTTGTTTATTTGTTATTACTGTTTTTTATTACAGGAATTGCTAGAGCATGTATTTTAAACTGCTAACTTTGGTGCGTTGCCACAACTCTGTTATAAAATGGTAAAAGTAATATAGTGGTGTTAGAATTTAGTACGCACCCAATACATATTTAATAATGTTTAGTTCAGGAAATTTTAGAAAAGTATTGGTTTTTATATGATGTTACTATAAGCAATCTGAGGATGTAAAGTTAGAGCCTCATGTGTTTAATTTAAGTAGTACTAAGAAAGATGTGATTTAATTCCACTGAGCGGACGGTGATATTTCACCTAAGCACAATGTTTTCAACTTAAAAGGCATAACATGCAGTTTGTTTAAAATCTTGCTAAAAGGTTTTTTGTACTTATTATAGTTTCAGAGTTAACATCAAGTTTTTAAGGTAGGGAATCCGGTTCATATTCATAAACTTATACCGAACTTTTATGAAGTTATTTAGATTGTTATAAGTTGTACTTAAAAGCCATTAGCGATAATGTTTTTTACATGCTATAATCTGTTATGTTTTATGAGAATTTAGAGGGACATATAAGATTGATATAGAATTTATACATATATATATATATATATATATACACATCTAGCATTATAATAATGCAGTACCTTTAAATTTTAAATTGATATGATTGATCTAACATATCACGTGAAAGTGTACTATAAAAGTTTAATTGAAAAGCATTTGAAAAATAACGGTCTGAAGAATCATTTGCGAAAGCGCTAACCTCTGAATTTTCAATAAACTGGCTTTGTTATTTTAAACAAAAATCCTTGTCGATTCGTATGGAATAAGTAATACGTTTTCTTTTGCAAAGAATGGGTTTGGTCGTGGTCACCTTCCAGCATCAACAACATACTTATATATGTATACGTATAAATACGTAGTGCAGCCAGATATCAGATGCACACTTTGAACCTCTTACTACAAGTCTGTCCAAAGGCTGTCTAAATGGGGGTGAAGGGGTCCAAACTAGGGTCCTCTGTTAATTATTGCCCATATCCCTTCCTCCCTAGTAGAACTGTTCTGCCTTGCTACAAAAAAATAAGGCCTTCAAAGTCTTGAACCCAGGGCCATGTAAACTACAAGCAAAGCAATGTACCATTATACCATCTGAGTTTTATGAGATAGTGATGACATTCCAAATATATCAATTAGTACAGTCATTCAACAGTAGAGAAAGGAGTCTGTAGAATCAGTCAACTTATATATACACACACACACACATGTTAATATGAATGGAGATGCATAAATATACAGAAATACATGACAGCTACAAACACATGTAATCTGAGGGTCATGCTGCTGCACATTAGAAGTCTAAATCTGAAAATGCACTCACTGGAAGTATTCCTTAAAATGGGGAACAATGACATCTGTGCTGTAACAGAGACCTGGTTAAAAGCAGCAGGAAGCACCCCTGCACTACCAGCCTATAACTCATTCCACAACTTTTGGCTGAAGAACTTGGACTGAAGCTGCAAAGGTGGTGGCATTTCCATATTCATTAAGGATGCACACACCTCCAAAGTGATAGACCAACATTATGCATTTCAGATACTGCAGGTGTAGCTAACATAACAGACAGTGGTTCAGGTTGTAGCCTGCTATAGGTCCCCATAAATGTCCCAAGACTCACACTCCATGTCCCTAAACACACTGGAGAATATTAGTGCCAACCTAACACTCTCATACTGGTTGACTTCAATTACCGCACCATTAACTGAGAAAGTTACTCGTGTACCAATACACATGCCCATCACATCGACCTGGTCCTTGATAACATGGGTGACTGTTGCTTTACACCAATAGTCAACTCCTACCTTGTTAAATCTGAACACAAATTAATCACCTTTGGAAATCCACAGCTCTCCCACCCCCCTGTACAGGTAACCACCACAAAAAAACTTTCTAAAGCTAACTATGGCCTCAAAAAAACAGAGGTGGCTAACCTCATGGCAGCCATGCAAATGAGACTACTTACATGCCTGCTGAATCAAACAACAATGCACTATTAACACATACACAAATGCATGGATACTGCCATACCCATAGAACCAGGACCCTCACTTCCAAAAAAAGGAAGCAAATCTGGTGGTCCACAATTATAAAGAAACTGGAAAACAGAAGAAGGGAACTGATATGGAATGAGGTAAAGTTCAAAGACAGGAAAAAAAACCTTATCCGCCTCAATTAAAAAAGTTGAAATCTCTCATCAAATACTACAAATATAGCTGTGAAAACAGAATTGGAGCACATAGTAAAGACAATCGCAAGGCCTCATACAGTTATGTAAAGAATCTAAATGGCAATACCAAGATTTGTTCGGTAGACAATGGTACCTCCTAGACTAAGCCAAAAAATATTGCCAATATACTGGCTGACATATTGAGTGCAAACTTTACCCCCCGAAACGACCAATCGCAATACCAGTACACTGCCAGGAACCCAGTATTACTGCTGCACAGGTTAAAAGACCACTGTCCAAGGCCAAGAATCCAGCTTCTATGGGACCTGACAATATCTATGGCTGTGGTCTACATGAACTACAGAGTGACCTGGCACCTCACCTGTGTGCCCTGTTCAAGCACAGCCTCACCTAATGCTTTGTCCCTACTGAATTGTGCAGTATTACAGTCACCCCTCTCCACAAAGAAGGTGCAACTAGAGACCCCGGGAAATACCGCCCCAACTGTCTGATAAGTCTGTTATGCAAAGCTATGGAATGCATCATCATGCGCCTAATAAACAGGGGTATGGGAATCTGCAGACTCAGCATCCTGCCTTCGCCTAGAATGATACCACAATATAAGGAGAAAATGATTGACTTCGACAATTAGCTAAGCTTCTGGTGTCATTCAAAGGGGGTCCAGTATCTGTCTGTCTGGGACGAAATGATCGACAGACAACAATGCTTTGACAGAGGTGGTCTGCACCTGTTGCCCCTGGGATTCAGGTTACTGGCAAAGGTTCTTGCCACTCCTATAGTGCCTTTTTTAGGCAAAGTTCAAAGGACAAAACCACCACCGTAACAGGTACAAGCATGCAAAATCTGAAGGTAATGCTACTCAATGCTAGAAGTCTAAACCTTAAAATGCACTCTCTCGAGGCACTTCTAAAAATGGAAAACATCGATATCTGTGCAGTAACTGAGACCTGGTTCAAGGCTCCAGAGAGCACCCCTGCAATACCAGGCTACAACTCTTACCACACTTTTCAGCCACCAAACCAGGATCGAAACACTAAAGGTGGAGGAGTGTCCATATTCCCCAAGGATATTCACACCACCAGGTTAGTTGCCCAACATAATGCGTCTGAAATTTTCCAGGTGCAACTAACACTAGGTAAGACTGCAATCCAAATTGTAGCTTGCTACTGATCCCGCACCATGCCCCAAGATTCTCACTACACCTTTCTAAGCAAACTGGAAAATATTAATATACAACCAAACACCCTAATACTGGGTGATTTCAACTACCCTGCCATTAACTGGGAAAACTACTCATGTACCAACACCGTTGCCCAACAGTTCTTGGAATTCATAAATTCCAAAGTCCTGGATCAACTAATCCATAGTCCCACCAGGGGCTCCAATATCCTAGACCTGGTCATTACCAATGTGGTAAATCAATGCTCCACACCTATGGTCACCCCTCGTTGGTCAGATCAGACCATAAGCTAATCACCCTTAACATCCACATCCCAGCCCTCAATAAGGAAACCTCCATAAAAAACTCCAAAGCCAACTTCATGCTACTGAAGTCAGAAGTTACAAACTTCATGACACCCATGCAGACAGGAACTGAAAGTTTGGCTGCTGAGTCCTACACTAAGGCAATGTACAAGAACATCCACTCATGCAAGTCATCCATAATGGAACCAAGATGCTCTCCTCCAAAAAAGGAAGCCAATCTGGTGGTTCCCTGCCATAAACAAACTTTACAACAAAAGGAAGAAACTGTTGCAGAAAAGAGGAAAATCCCAGGATGCAAAAAACTCCCTTACCAGCCTCAGTAAGAAGCTGAGATCCCTCATAAAATCCTCCAAAGCTAGTTACGAAAATAAAATTGCCAAAGATTCCAAAGACAATCAGATGACATTCTATAACTATGTCAGGAATTCAAATGGCAATGCTCAGATCTGCTCTGAGCTACAACAGAATGGCATTAAATATACTGATTCCAAGGATATTGCCAATATCCTGGCAGATCGATTCAGTGCCAACTTCACCCCCCCTCTCACCCCCTAAATGGCCCATTTCTATACTGGAAGACTGCCAAATTCTGGTAATAATGGCCACACAGGTAAAAAAAAAACGCACTTTCCAAAGCTAAGAATACAGCATCCATGGGACCAGATGACATCTCGGGCTGTGTACTATATGAACTACAAAATGAACTGGCACCTCACCTGAATGTCATGTTTAATCATACCCTCACCTCAGGCTTCATGCCCACTGAGTGGCGCACAGATAAAGTTATCTCACTCCACAAGGGGGGGATCCACCTTGGATCCCGGTAACTACAGCCCCATCAGTCTGACGAGTCTGATCTGCAAGGCCATGGAATATATTATCATGGAACTTATAAACAAAGACATTGGAAACCTTAAACACTGGACCACACACAGTTTGGGTTCGTGAAGGGAAATATTGTCTCCTGAACCTGATTGAATTTTTCGTATCAGTCTCCAGAGTCATGGACGAGGGTAAGGCAGTCCACACAGCCTATCTGGACCTCACTAAGGCCTTTGACACCATCCCCCCACTCTGGAATCATAGAGAAACTTACTAGGCTGCACATTAATCCCTATGTCCCTCGATGGGTTGCCAACTGGCTTACCAACAGAGCCCACACTGTAAAAGTAGCGGACTTCAAGTCCAGTTCCAGACAAGTGACAAGTGGAGTACCTCAGGGTTCAGTCCTGAGACCTCTCTTGTTTGGCATCTACTTCCCTGAAGTACAGGCCAACACTAAGGGACTCTGGCTAACAAAGTTCGCAGATGACTGCAACTGGGAGCCATTATTGAATTCTCAAATGATGTTGGTACTGTACAAAAGGGCCTTACAGAAACAGATGCTTGGTGCCAGAGCCATGGGCTCAAGCTCAATGCCAAGAAATGTATAATTATCCCCTTTGGGAAAAAAACATGTACCTGTGAATTACCACATAGGTGGCAGTACACTAAACACCGAAAGTATGATAAGAGACTTAGGGACACAGGTGGACAGTGGTCTCACCTTCAATAACCACATCACCACAACAGTCAGGAAATCCTTCTATGTGGCACACCTCATCACTAAGGGCTTTTCATCCAGAAAAAACAAGGTCATTGTCCCACTGTACTCATCCCTCATTAGACCCATTACAGAATACAACGCCCCATTCGGTATGTACCTCTCAAGACATCTGGAACGACTAGAAAGGCCACAGAAATACCTCACTCAAAGAATCACAGGCCTAAAGCAGATGCCCTATGCTGACTACTTAAAACACTTCAGCTATACTCTGTCGCATATCATCTACTCTGAGGCGATCTCGGCTTAACATATTGGGTATTTTTTTTTTGCATAAGCAAAGGATGTTGGCTAGTAGCATGCACATAATTATTTTTAAATGTCCTTTTATGAAAAATCCTGCTACAAAAATTGTTATTAACTGTATTCCATAACAATTGAACTTCCTGAAGTATTCTATTGATTTTTTGAATGGTCAGTTGTCATGGAATACAGTTAATAATACATGTTACTAGCCAATATTCTTTGTTTATACAAAAAATATACCAAAGGCCAATGTCTTAGGGCCAGTAAGATGACCAGTGACAATAAGCAGTAAGTAGATGAATTTGAATTCATTATACAATTATTTTTTAGATAGAGGTTATCGAGAAGTGTTTCTGAGAGAACTGGCCAAAAATATTTGGGACCAGAGGGACTCTAAATATCCCCCTATTTTGACTAAAAGAGTCATTCCCAGCACAAAGAAAGTGAGTAGTAAAGATGATTTTCTATGCGTCAGTACAAGCATCAATTTAGATAACAAAAGCGTATGTAACATCATAAAATGCAATTGGAAAATCATAGAAGGGAATTTGGATTTGTCAGGGTTATCAGAGGTAAACCCAAATTTGTGTATAGGAATGATTATAATTTCAAGGCATTGTTTGAAAAAGGAAGGGACAATTCTGTAGTAGCCAGTTTTTCTATAAGTCAAAAACCGAGGGGCATGTATAAATGTTTTGATTGTAGTATGTGTAGATATATTTTAGAGGGTCCCTATATACAGGTACTTCATTTTCCCTACACTATAGGAGTTCCAGGTAATTTTTGTTGCAAAACTAGAGCGGTGGTTTACATCGCAGTATGTGATGTAGGCCAGGCATATTATGTTGGCATGACTACCAGGTGTTTGAACACCAGGATGAGAGAACACATATATAATATGAAAAAGAAAGATAAGAACTAGCCACTATACAGGCATGGGTGTGAATGTCCAGGTTTTCAAAAATTCCTGTTTTCCATTTTGGAGCAATGTTCTTGTGATATTTGAGGTGGCAATTTTAAAAACTATCTATAGCAAAGAGAAGCAAGATGGCAAATTAAGCTGCAAGCAGATCAAAAACTGGGGTTAAATGAAGCCTTCAATATTAAATGTTTTTTAAAGGAACGTAAATGGTAGCTTAACAAATGTGAATGATTTTATTGTGCTGTTGTATTTTTAAATGAACTAAAGTTTACATACATATTTATTTTAGTGGTAGTTAAAAAAATGGTTTTATTGGTTTAGATTGGATAATTGATATATAGTAATTAACGTTGGGGTATATACTGTGGTTTCATTTTGAATTGTTATGTGGTTCTGAAGAAGTAATTTGATGAAAGCATTGATTAAAGTGGAGTTATGCTATCCTTTGGTGCAGTTTATGCCTTAGATTTTGACTCAGCTTTGGACTTGGTGTTTTTCTTTTACTAGTTTTTGGTACACCTTGGACATTTTTTGGTTACACGGTGTAAGTGTCCATTCGTATAATAGGATGCTAGCACCGCTTACTGTCATGCAAACCCATGTAAACATGCTTAAAGCTGCTCAAAACTGCCTTAATCACTCTGTATCCAACAGTCCTTGTTCTGCTTAACAACAAAATTAACAGCCCTTGTACGTCTTGAACACAGGACCATGCACACCATAGTCAAAGCAATTTACCAGCAAGCCACCTCAGCAGTATGGTTTTAGGAGGTTTTCTCAAACATACCCTTCTTTACAGCCAGCTTACAATAGGGAAAAGACACTGTGCAATTAGGAAGGATTGGTATCTCTAAATTATATATATATATATATATATATATATATATATATATATATATATATATATATATCTGAATAGAAACATGCATACAGAGAGAGAGAGAGATATGTTGGGAGATCCATACATGTGTATAACAATATATAGATGTATTACCAATAAATATTGAGGTGTGTGCATATTTTATATGGGTGGGCATTTGAAAGACATGCATAAATGGGCATGCCTTCGTTGAAGGTTGGATGTCGAGCTGGCACCTCGGCGTTCATGAAAATCTACTGCCAATCATTAGCAGACCTGAGTTCCGCTGTGGTGATCCCTAACCGGGAATATATATATATATATATATATAGATTAAGGCATGTATTGTATTTCTGGTAATGTTTTACTCCTATATATATATATATATATATAAAGGAGTAAAACATTACCAGAAATACAATACATGCCTTAATCACAAGAAGAAATTAACACTTAATTACATAATTAAATACACAGCTTCCAATTATACTCCTCATTTAACCCCCTATGGGACAAAGTATCACGTTTAATATTAATACAGTGAGTCTCTACATAACAATTCTCCTTTTATGAATGTATCATCAAATTGAGGAATAGACATTTTTAAAAACAGTTCTTTGGAACCCACTACTGTCTCCATGGTGAGATTTATTCAAATGTACGGCTATAGAACTGTTATCTTTCTTATCAGTAATATGACTCACATGTTCTAAAAGCCTAGTTTAAAAATATCTGTTAGTGCCCCCCACATAAAATATGTTACAAGGGCATCTAAGTGTATTCTCTATACACCAACCTCTTGGCTGTACAGACTTCTACATGTTGCCCAGCCTTTCCCCTCAGCAGGAATGACAGCACTAAATAATGATAGACCAGTATACCTATCAACCTCCTCCTGTAAAGACATCGGGATAAAGCCTGACATAATTGTTGGACAGAGGCCCAAATACATAACCATATTTGAAATATTGCTGTTATACATTGAGAAAGTTGCTGGTGTTACAGGGTTTGTTGTAACATATCTTTTCTGAGGGATATGAAGTCAGAAAAAAAATGGATGTTACCATTTACAGAATGCAATCACCAGAGTATGCTACTGATTTTCAAGGACATCACCTGTCTGGGGAACAGAACAAACATAGCAGGCTAACCTGTGGGCATTATGTGGATGGTCCTACTGAGAGCTATGCAGAGACACAACTTTGTCAGACTGAAACCCATACAGAAGTAGCATGTGCAGATACACCCTGTTAAACTAGCAGTTTTCCAGGCATATAACAGCAATACTCACATTATGCCCCTAAATCTTGAACCTTCTCCACATTTAGTTGGTTTGCCTCCACAAGTCTTGTTGTAAGAGGTAGTAGCTCACACAACTCCAGGATGCCTTCCTCACAAGTAAGGGAAAGGGCCAACACCCACATGGAGTACTCAATTATATATATATATATATATAATGTGTTGCCATGATATTGGCTAATGGAAGAACTTCCCAGCTTCTCTGCATGCAATTAGCAAGTGAGGAACACCAATAGGTGCACAGGCCATCACCTGGTCATAAGCATCACCTACAAAAGCCATGCTGCCACCTGTTCAAACCAGCTTTATCACTATAGTGCACAGAGAGAGAGAGACAAATAAAACATAAACTGGCAAAAAATAAGAAAGATAAAAAGGTAAATGGAACATGTAAGCAAGTAATTGAATGTAGCACTTGGTATGTAATAATGGCAAATATGATTTGGGGGAATATATATCCCAACAAGACTTGCTGTACTAATGTCCTGCTGAACAGCTTCTATGGCCATAGCATCTGGCCCTCTCTGCAGTGGGAGAGATCACAGACATACCTCTCAACTGTACAGATCTTCACAGAATGTCCAGATTTTTCCATCATAGTTTTTTGTCAGATAGGTGCATGCGTGAATGGGTATGCCTTCTTTGAAGGTTGGGCATTGGGCTGGCAATTCTGCACCATAAAAATTCACTGCCAATCATTTAGCAGACTGGAGTTCTGCTGTGGTGACTCCTAACTGGGAAAAGCAGAAAGAGAGAGTTTTTTGTCTGTTCCTCCTGAAATCTGTACTTTTCTGGCAAATAGCTGAGGATTGAAGTCATCATGTAATGACAAACACTTGAGTTTAAGACTCCACATCCTTAAGAATATTCACAGTAATCCAAAATATCATTCTACAAACGTCTTATGTTTGTAAGAGGAATATTTAAAGTCTGTCCCTATTTAATCCCCCATCATTTTAGGCTTTGTCCAGATGAGATGCTCTGAGAGGTTGCAAGGTAGGATCACAGCTCTGGAGCCTGACTCACCCTGAGAAAGGACAAATCATATATGACAACCACTGGGGTGTCTGTCAAATAGTTGTGACTGTGCCACTGATAGGCCAGTTAATGGGATGTTGTTCATAATCATGCTACCTGTGAATATGAGTATGACACATGTTTGTCTTGTAAAGCTAAAATACCTATATAGGGCATGTGCATAGTAAAGTACTGTTGCAGACGTGTGCTGAACTGTATGTGATATACTGAATTAATAGCATTCAACTGTACAGTGTTCTGCTGGACAATAAGCACATTTTTGACTGATATCTGTAGTCACATACACATATACCTGTGTTATGTCAGCCAAACCATTGGTAGGTCTGTGAGCAAGGACACTGTAACATAATAGCCTACTTATGACTGTTGGACATCTTCTAGATTATCACAGTGATGCCAAAGCCTACTATGCAATCAATGTACTAATGTATGGTGCAGCTATATTAATACAGTATCAATACTGATGTCCCCTCTGTCACCCATTTGTGTGTACCATTGTCCAGACTTACTGCTATAACAGGCTGAAAAGTATGACTGAGCAGCAAGACTGTAAATACAGTGTGCCATACTAACATAAAACATAATTGTATACCAGTTATCCCCAGAGCACATGTATGTATACATATGTTCAGCTGGAAGGCACAAAACTAATCACATGGGTTTTAAGCAGTCAGGTACATATGTTGTGCAAGTTGCACATGTGTGTAATATCAGTGTCAGTGCATACAACAGACATAAATGTGTACAGCTACTGGTTGTTGCATTGCCCTGACACTGATATGGGTACTAGAGTAGGCATGATTATCAGGTAGTAATCTGAGAAGTGTCCTACTGTGTTATGACCCTCTATCCATACCTACGACTACCAGCTATATCAATACCTATATACAGTGGATATCACAAGTGTACACACCCCTGTTGGAATGTCAGGTTTTTGTGCTGCATGACAATCAGGCCACAGAAGATTTCATAATGTTTCCCATCTTGAATGGGTAACCTGTGCAATTCCATTGACATACAATAAAAGGTGTTTCTAGGAAGGTGAGCAACTATTGCCAAGTGAAGATGTGCCATGATGTTTGAGTCCAAACCAAGATGAATGAATGCTGTAACCATCTCAAGAGGTCCATACACAACATATCAGTTTAAGGGTGTGCACACTCATTCAACTGGCATGTTGTACTGATTATTATTTCTGTATGTTTTCACAGACCAGATTGTTATGTTTTCAATTGAATTGTACAGGCTATATGTCACATTACAGGTGGGAATGGTTTTATAAATGAGTTATTGTGGTGTCATGTTCCAATTGCACAAATACCAGGCATTGTAACAGGGGTGTGTGCTCTTTAAATCCACTGTAGCTATATGGACTCAGCAGTACCTGACCTGTATAACCAGCCTCCACCAAGGTAGAGTAATCCCCTTTGGTGGACAGCAGCAATACACAAACAGCATAATAGGTTGCTATATTGGCTGTACAGGGACAAATAGGTGCAGGCAACAACTTGGGACCAAGTCCACCCATATCTGAGAAAGCATGTAAGTTCACAGGTAACTTTCCGTAAGACTGACTATGACTACAAATCACACATATCCACACCACCAAGGACAGTTTCAACAGTGACTCCACATATGTTGTCAGTCTCAGAGGAAACAACACAATTCACCCTGTAGTGGGGGTAAAGAACACCTCATGCACACATGACATGGATATAGGCAACCTGTATCAGACAGGTTAGGTGGGAACATCACCACTATCTCCACCCCAGTTGTACAGGAATATATGCACATCAGTCACACCCCTCCCCTCAGCAATGGTGAGCATGTACATATTGCCTACTGATGGCAACAACAGACTATCTCCATGGGGCATGATAATACCATAGTATGCCCCCTACATGAACTCAGGCATGTGCTCACAGCTCAAACACACATCACAGTAAAGCACAGACCTGCCACCATCCACATGGAAGATGGCCACTGTCAACCCTCTACATAGAAATGAATGGAGAATAGAGGGTTATACAATCAAACTTCCAACATTGGGGATGATAACTCAGGGCCAGGAGTGGAATGCAAGCTGCTATAGCCATGATAGCTTGGAGGGTTATTGTGTAGTGTGGATTACTTGCAAATAATATCAACTGTTGATATGCAATTTGACAACCATATGAGGTCCTGTGGCCTTTATCCTGTTTGTCTTCCATGTAACATGCAGAGAACTCACCTACCAGCACTCTATGTTGGGGAAACTGACATCACTCAATATGTGATCAAACATTATGCCCTGTTATTTAGACGGAGAGCAGAAGATATGCGGGAGAGGACCACCCTGTGGAACAGTCTGATCCACAGGGTAAATAATGCCAGCCTGCACAGCAGAACTTATGACAGGTGCAACATCAGGCCACAGACCTCATTCTCCATGCCCATCAATGGGCTGCTGCTGTAGCGAGGGACCTGCTAGCCACAGGAGGGGGCCCAGCCATTCAGCCCCCACTGACACCCACCAAGGAGCTCCTCACCAACCTTGAGGCACCCACCCAACGCACAAGCCATGAAGCCGAGTGAAGCATTGTGGAGGTTGGTTACACACACACACTGGATGAGGAGCATGCAGGTTAAGAGCCAAGTGGGGAATTAGTACAGTAGTGTATCAGACATACATGTATCTGTATTGTATCTACATCCATGTGTCAGGTCTGATTGCAGTTGTTGATGGGGTTTTCTAATGCACAGCGGTGCACATCTATGGTGAGGACAGGACATTGTGTATTATTGGGGTTAGTACTGTAAATGTGCAGACATGCTGCATCCATCCTGTACCAAGACCACATGTGAGTCTGTTGATAATAATTCCCTCTCACAATGACGTAGGACCCTCTGGTCTGCATATGGCACAGCAGCCTGAAGCTGTTTTTCTGTTGTTTCCTGGCAATACCACAGGCATTTGAAGGACATGCAATTTACCATGCACACAACCATCAGTAATAGCTATATTGCTTTATGCAATAGCCAGATTTTTTTTGTGCATGTTCACTTGTGCTGGGGTTAACTGCACTGCATCACAGTGGTCATCACTCGGGCCTATCTGGTGTGAATACAACATTCCTGTAGCATACCTCACAACTTGTCAGTGCGAGGACGTCTGCACAGAGGCCAGCAAAATGGGCTGGACAAATGGCCTAAGGTAGGGACATGTGTGACACAGTGGTATACAGTGAATATAAATTGTCTACACTCCCCTGTTAAGTTGCAAAGTGTTCCTGTTACATACTAATTAGGACCACAATATGTCAGTCCACAAAACTTCCAGAATTTAATGTGTCCCATAAAAGGAACAGTTCACTTGTAAAACCAAGCATCTGGACTCATGTATTGCAACTACAAGACTGGCCACCTGTGAGGGTGGCAGACGTATCAGCATGATGTTTCAGTCAGATATGATACCGCATGCTCCCATATGTGTCAGTACATGTAGAGTGATTACAACTCCTTCCTATCTAGTTATTGTTACTATACTGCTACACAGTTATCGGACATGCCACAGAACGTATGTGTCAGTAAATTGGAGTGAGTGCACTGTGGCCTATTTGGCTACAATATCACATACATGGGCATTAAGGCACACAGACCACTTCTGAACACAAAAAGGTTGCAAACATATAGATATTCCAGACACATCTGTACAGAGGACTCTACAATGGTTTAACCTGCTGCATGTGAGGCAGATGCTGTTACCACACTATATAAAGTAATGGCAGCAAGAGTTGGTCACCAGCCATGTATGGTACAAACATTAAAATGGCATAAACCACACAAGATATGACCCTCACACAAACAGTTGCCAGTATTGGGTTAGAACTCCTACCTATCTAGTTATTTCTGCTATAGTGCTATGCAGTTATCAGATGCACTACATAGCTTATAGAGTTCTACCTTTTCCAAAGGTACTTCTAACGTAAAGGTGGATGACATCAACAGGACTACTAAATTGGAGTGAGGGGAAGTGTAAAGGGTAGTACACAGGTCAAAAATGGTGTAACCCACACACTACATGATTCTCACACAAACACACATACAAACAGTTGCCAGTAGAGTGATTACAACTCCTTCCTATCTAGTTATTGTTACTATACTGCTACACAGTTATCGGACATGCCACAGAACGTATTTCCACTTACTCCAAAGGTACTTCTAAGGTGGATGACATCAACAGGACTGCTAGATTTGGGGGAGGGGAAGTGTGATGGTAGTACACAACTCAAGGAAGTACATGATTCATACACACACTTGCCAGTATTGGGATTAGAACTTCTGCCTATCTAGTTATGTCTACTATAGTGTTACACAGTTACTGCACATGCTACAGAGATTATTAAACTTTCACATGGGCAAAGCTGCTGCTAACTGCACAGCTGAGTTAAAGTATTACAGGTGGCAGAAAGTCTGCCTTCTGTTCCACCCATACATAATGCTAGTTCTGTCTTGCACTTCAAATAGCATTATGGCTTGGCACTTCAACAGGTTATTGTATCAAGAAGTGTGGCACACCTGGCAGCCTTCAGCAGTACTCATTCATCACAGAAGTAGCCCCAGTGCTTACTAGTTATGTCCATCCCTCCTGGCATGATTGAGGGCCATTAACCTGGTGCACTTGTCCATTCTGAGGCACTGTTGCAACTGCCTAATGTACACAGACAACCCTTCCCTCTAAACTCCAGACACTCAGACCTGTGAGAGTTACCCATATATCAACCAATGTGGACATATGCTCTCTCCAGCTCCAGCAAAGACTGGACTAGCAGGTCAAGAGGATTATATCATCAACTGCACCACACAATGTGGAACATATAGCTCACCATGACACCCACTTTGACAGCCATGACATACAGTGAAAAGCCACACACCCACCTTCACAGAGGCACTCAATGGACATTTACCCAAACAGCACAGACCAGAAAGACAGACACCCACTCAGACACCATGACATGGCACATGTCAAGGGACATATATTTAACCTACACAGTGTGGGCCTCAACCTAAGCTCCTAAGGCTAACCACCTTGCACAATAAAGTCATCATGCGTAACTCAGTACTAAGGCACATACATATCCCACTCACTAAGTTGAATGTGGAGCAGGTAACAGCCAAATATCTATCACATGCCAGCATCCAACACATGACATAGCCAGTCATCGCATTCCACAAATATGAGTATCACGCTGTATCCACGTGGGTGTGAATGACTTGGGACACACCTCCCTGGACTACATGACAATAGACATGGTTAAACTCTGTGATTGTGTGGTCCAGGCAGGTATGACAGTAGCCCTGAGCAGTGGGGTCTATATTATATATTCAAAGTTTCAAAACTTTGACCCTCGTATAATCAGCACTATATGAGCGAGGTTTTAAATCTTTGAATACATAATAAATAAATAAAAACAAAAACAAACAACCTACCTGAACACTCTGAGCAGGGTGGCAAGCCCTACTGCACCCCTCACGGGGGGGCTGCACCCCCCACACCTCCCACTACTTAATATACCAACTCCAACATCACACTACAGTGAAGTAAAGGGAAATATTCCCTATGGCGATCTCACTTCACTGTAGTGTGATCAGAGCATTCAGGTAGGTTGTTTTTGTTTCTATTTATTTTTTATTATTTATTATACATTTGAAGTTTTAAAACATCACTCATATAGTGTTGATTATATCAGTGTCAATGTTTTGAAACTTCAAATATGTAATATAGACCCCGAGCAGTGTATTGCTGTTACCCAGAATGACGCTGTGGTACTATCAACAGATGATTGACTGCAACATTGGCTTACATGTTTTGTGTCATTGTTAGGAGACTGCTTGAGATGACATGAGTGACAGAACCCAATGACTTGCCACAGATGTCCTACATCTGTTGGCGCTGGGTTTCTAGGTACTGGCTAAGTGTCTTGCCACCCCTATGATGCCTAATTAGGCAGTGTTCCTAATGTAATTACCACCATAACAGCTAGACATGTATACAATCTGAGGGTCATGCAAAGCACTCATTGTTGTGGAGGAGACATGTCTGATGTAATGGAGAGGTGGTTCACAGCAGCAGACATCAGCTCTGCAGTATCAGGTTATGACCCATTCCACAGCTGTCAGCCCCCAAAAATGGACCACACCACACCTCCACAGGTGGTGTTGTCTCCATATTCATTATGGCTATGAACACCTCCAGACTAGTATCCCAGCATAATGCATTGGAAATACTTCCTGTACAACTGCATTGGGGTAATACTGCAATCCAGACCATAGCCTGCATGGGTTCACATCAATGTCACTAGACTGTCAATGCACATTCCTTAACACCCTGCCACCTGTGATGGTCCAAAGCAATATTGACAGAGTATGAGACTTCAAGTACCCCTCCATCACCTGGGGAAAGTAGCTAAGTGCCAGTATAGTGGCCCAACACTTCTGGGAGTCATCATTTCCAATTCCCTGGACAAGCTCATACTGACCCCTGGTAGATGATGCAACAACCTTGACTTGTGTTGACTACTTAAATATGAGACTGTTGCTTATCTACAGTTGTCAATCCCTGCATGGTGAGATCCACATAGGCTGTAATCAACATGGAACTCATCCACAATTGTCAATCCCTGCATGATGAGATCCACATAGGTTGTAATCAACATGGAACTCAACATGTCAGCCACCCCCTACCCACAAAAGTAACCACCTTGCAAAACCTCTCCAAAACTGACTTTGCAGCCATGAAAACAGGTGTGGATGACTTCATTGCACCCATGGCAATGGGAAATATCTGCATGACTGTGGAAACATACACATATTCACTGTACAAACAGGCATATGAATGCATGGTACTAGCTAGAGCCAACAGAACCCAGACACTGTCCTCCAAACACTGGGAGAAAATGTGATGGTCCCTTGCCATTACTAAAGTGTACATCAGAAGGAAGACACTGTTGGAGAGAAAGGTGGTATCCCATGACTGTTGAATTCCCTTATTAGCTGCAAACACAACTTTGGATCCCTCATGGCATCCCCTACAGGCATCTATGATGGCAGACATGCAGCAGACACTGATGACAATCACAACAGCCTTTGATAGTTACATCAACAATCTCCACAACATTAAATACAAGTGTTGACAGTTACTGCATAATGCTAATACCTGTCCTGAGACAACATACATTGGCCACAGTCTTGGCAACACATTCAGTGCCAGCTTTACCCCTCTCTCCCACCACAAGTGAAGAGCTGAATGCGTTCTCACATGCTGTATCCTGTTTCTGTCCTAGGCATATGTGTCACCAGGATGTAGCCCTGTAGCAAGACCAAGGGTATGGCAGTGTGGTAACACATCCACCATGTCTTAGGCAGGGTACAGCTGTATCTGCATGGAATTCCCCGGTCTATAACACAGTCATTGCATATGCCTCACAGAGTACAGGGCTGAGGGGTTGTACATAGGTATATGTTGATTTACAACATCTGTTGTAGAGTGGAGAATGGTACGTGTTGTGGTTTGGACACACTTTCAACTGCTAATAACCACAGCCACAGGGGATATTCATCAACCAAACACACTGAGATTACTGTTCACACACACACACGCACATGCACACATTTGCCAGTACTGAGATCCATAGGATTATTGCTTCATAGGTGTGTAGTAGGTGAATGGACCTGAATGCTCTACAAGGCTAACCCAAGGGAATAACCTGGCATCAGGCCACATGACAATAGTCGCTAGTGTGGCTCAGGAGTTTAGTCACTGGAGTGGTCCCCAGGTGTGGGTATTGTATTCCCCATCCACTCATCCAGATTTCTATTGTGGGTGGCCAGTGATATGCACTGCTTCAAATGTATGTGATTTATATTCCATAACATGGACAGTGTCTGGGTTGTGCACATGTCCCACATGCATGTTCTTTGAAGTGTGGAAGTGTGCTTCAGGTCTCTGGGCCATGTTTTGTGGACAGATTGGTATCTTCAGAAGTAGCATTCCTGAGCTATTTTGATAAGACATGGCTGTGTAACTGAGGTAGTGATTGCACCTACATAGACAGTATGATATGGGATTCATTGGAGTTATCAGAGTCTGTCTATACAGGGCATGTGTATAAGGTATGGTATTCCCTTTGTGGGGTAGAGTTGCAAACTCTACAGTTGTTGCAGGTGTCCAGTGGGAAACATGGCAAAAAGGCCACTGTACACATTGATTGGGCTAGTGAGGGGATGGAACAGGGTGCCATGTCCTTTTACTTGCTGGATGATACACAGTCAGTAGATGTAACACATCGAAAGTACTTTCTGATGTCAGTGGCACGGTTGTGGTCAACAGTCAGCTGACTCTCAACCTGTGCTCTTCATTCTGTTATAACAACGTCACTGTTCAGTAGACTATTTATTTTATTTAAGTTTGATGACCAGGGAAGTCCACTGGGCCAAGAAGAGCCCATTTTCAGTGGAGGCCTGGGGAGAAAAGCTCCACAATAACTGCAAGTTACAGTTCACATGTTACAAAAGGACATAGTTCATACAACTAATCAAACAATTACAGATAAGCTCCATGATATTTGTAATTGGCTTGTCACAATGTTACAAAAATGAAGAGACATAATTCAATATAGAAATTTCAACATTTACATAAAGTGAATTTTTTTTGTTATAAACTCAATTGAAGGTTTAGCATTTCAAAATATATAGCTACTAGCCATTAGTAGGTTAGGAAAATAGTATGCATGGAGAGGGTAATAGTATAGTTGAGATTGGAGAATATAGTACAATAGATATTAGAGAGGAAATTAGTTTTTGGTAGGGGTGGGATTGTTTTGTGTGGGATGAAGTAATAGTAGAGGTAGTTGGATGAGTCAGTGAAGGTGGAATGAGCGGGGTGGGCTTTAATTTGGAGCGTGGCAAGGGCATTTCCATTCAGAAGAAAGATGAGAGAGTAGCTGAGATTTGAAATTTGTATGGTTAGGTAGGTTGCTTAGGTATGTGGGGAGAGAGTTCCACTGTTTACCTAATGAGTGGGGCAGCAGTAGACTACACCAGTGTATTACTTCATGTGAATCATGGTGTTCCCAAAGGTAATGGCGGCACATCTATTGGCATTGAGGTAATGTCCAGGGTTCTGACAACAGTCATAGGTGTCAAGTGGCCTTTGGGCATGATGTCAACATCACATGGATTGGGAATGCTACCAACCACCTTACTGTTGTATGCAAACATTATCAGCCTTTGTGTTCTCCTGCACCTCAGAAGGGTAGATTCCAAACATGAGAGGAAATGGGTCTCTACCCTGTGTTACACCAGTCATGTCTGGTCATTGGTTTGACATGGAGTCCACTGCGATCACACCATGGATACTATCTGTGATATAGTGGTTGCTGCCTAGCCAAGTGTGTTTGTATATGATTTCTGGGTGTATATTGGTCTCTGAGTATTAGAAGGGTTCCTATATTGTTAACTAATCCATACTGTCACATAGTCATTGCACATGACACTACACATTTAGGGCTGTGGATTGTCTACACCAACCTCTATGGTGTTTGACAACTGTTGGCCTTGTAATGTGGACATTGGGACATATACTAGGTCATCAATATAATTTATCAAAACCCACCCCCCTATGGATCCTGTTATTACACAATCACACCAACCCCCACACATGATACTGAAGACAGACAGATACACACACACACTTGCCAGTACTGAGTTTCGAACTCCTACCTATCTATGGTATTGCTACTACAGTGTTATGCATTTAATTGCATGCACCACAGAGCTTATAGGATGGATGTTGTCCCAAGGTGCTTCTAAGGTGAGAAACATCACCAGACCCTTTTAAATAGTGGCATTGGGAGATGTAGTGGGTTAGAGATTTCATAAAATATTTTACCCTACACACATTTACATTTGCCAGGAGTGAGGTTCGAAACTCTATCTATGTTTTCAGATTTTATATTACGCATTTACCACATGCACCACTGACCTTATATGGTTTAGGGTTGCCAACAGGTACTTCTAAGTTGAATGATATCTGCAGGACTGCTAAAGTCAGGCCTTGAGAAGTGTACTGTGTGTAAATGGGGCCAAAATCAAAGGTACGAACACACACACACACTATATATATATATATATATATATATATATATATATATATATATATATATGGTTTACTATCAGAATTGCGAACGTCACTCGGTCGAACGTTGTATAGTCGAACGCATATGGTCGGAAACACAAATGTCGAAGACAGTATAATCAAATCGGGAACAGTTGTACCATGGGTCGAGTTAGGTGTACAGTATAATACCCTACTACAAACATCCTCCCTACCTCGACCCATGGTAAAACCGTTCCTCGATTGATTATACTGCCTTCAACATTTATGTTTCCGACCATATGCGTTAGACTATACAACGTTCGACCGAGTGACGTTCGCAATTCTGATAGTACATATATATATATATATATATATATATATATATATATATATATATATATATAAACACACACAAACACATGCCAGGAATGAGATTCAAACCTCTATCTATGTAATTATTGTTACTACATTATTACGCATTTATCACACATGCTTATAGGCAGAACAGTGTCCACACATACCTCTAAGGCGAGTGACATCAGCAGCAGTGCTAAAGGAGGGGTAAGAGAAGTGTAGTGAGTGTGAATGGCCTCAAAATTAGGTCTCTGCAAAGACAAACACACACACTTTGACAGTTGGCAGGATGGGGATTCAAACTCTTAGCTAACTAGTTTACTGCACTATAGTATTATGCAGTTATCGCAAGCACCACATAGATTACATGTTGGAGAACTGTCCAAAGGTATCTTTGTAGGTGAGTGACATCAGTGGTAGTGCTAAACATCAGTGGTAGTGCTAAAGGAGAGGTAAAGGAAGTGTAGTGAGTGTGAATGCCACAAAATTATGTCATTACAAAGACACAAACACTCTCTCTCTCACACACACACACACACACACACACACACACACACACACACACACACACACACACACACACACCTTCACAGCTGCCAGGACCAGGATTATAACACCTACTTAACTAGCTTGCTACACTATGGCATTACAAAGTTATCGCAAGCAACACAGAGCTTATATGTTGGAAAGCTGCCCAAAGGTATCTTTGTAGGGGAGTGACATCAGCAGCAGTGCTAAAGTAGGAGTAAGGGAAGTATAGTGGATGTGAATGGCCTCTACAAAGACACACATTGTCTCACACACACACATTTATACAGTTGCCACGACCAGGATTAGAACTCCAATCTAATTAGTTTGCTATACTATAGCATTACACAGTTATCACAAGTGCCATAGAGCTTATAGGGCTGCAAGCTGCCCAAAGGGTTATTTCAGGGTGAATGACATCAGAAGGCATGCTAAAGTAGGGCAATGGGAAATGTAATCATATTGTGTAGCATAGCACAGACTATGAACATTTGTGTACATGTAGCTGGAGAGTACTGAAAGACTCCACTGGATATGTCAATGGCCTCAAACACATTCATCTAGAAATGCACACACACACTCACATACAAATTTACATTTGACAGGACTGAGATTACAACTGCTAAATGGATACTTATTTGTACTATAATGTTACACAGTTATCACAAGCACATTCATCTAGAAATGCACACACACACTCACATACAACTTTACATTTGACAAGACTGAGATTACAACTGCTAAATGGATACTTATTTGTACTATAGTGTTACACAGTTATCACAAACTCCACTGAGACTATAGGGCTGAGGGCTAACCAAAGGACTTTCTACAGTGAATGACATCAGTACATCATGTGATATGTAACATGTATGAGATGTGTACTGGATGGGAAAGGCCTCATACTGGGATTATCTGTGTCTCTCTCTACCTCACATCTGTGTGTGTATATGTTTGACATATTATATTATGTTGGCCTTAGATATGTGTTGAGTATTCCCATCCAGCGTGTGTGTGTGTGTGTGTGTGTGTGTGTGTGTGTGTGTGTGTGTGTGTGTGTGTGTGTGTGCGCGCATGCGTGTGTGAAGTATCAGTGGTGTACAATCTGGTGTTTGTGCACAGACATCTGGGAATAACAGATATCTGTAGTTCACTGTGTTGTCAGACATGAGCTTCATTTCTCTAGGTGTAGGAGAATGCCCAGTATGACCTTCTATATTGAGTGTGTGCATCCATTCCAGTGAGAGTCTGACTCCAGTTCAGGGTTTTGTGTGCTACAGCTACACCTAGAAAACTGTTTCTGCAGGATATCTGTAGATAGGTTGCAAATATGGAGACACAATGGGCATAACATACAGGGGATACTGTAACTATTGCTGTCTGTGCTGCTTGTGTAACATAGTTGGTGGTAGCATAGATTTTCTGGCATATGTACTGTTTTACACTGTGATGTAGCATGTCATCAACTACTGATGGATACCATTCTTTGCTCACAGTCAGTTACCAGGTAAATAGAAGATGAATGAATCTGAGACCAATATTCTGAGGCATAGATTACATATTCTGGCACACTCCTGACATTGTGGAGGGGTAGCTACAGACAAAAGACTGCTGGTTCTGTGTAAATGGTCTAGCACCATGGTAATATGCTGGCTGTGGATCTCCTTCTTGTGCTTTTCTCATCTTAATGGAATGGCCATATCCTGCTGGAGCCATACCTCTCAGCTGTACAGATACACCCAGGAAATCCAGAAGCAGGACTCATATCTGTTCAGTTTAACTTCACATTGTGGTTTACAAGCAGCTTTGTGGCTATTCATTCATGGGTTTGTAGTCAGGGGTAGTATGGGCAGCCATTAGGGTTTCAGACTTCACATACTCCATGACATCCATGCTTCTACACCCCCCTGTTATTCTCCTCTCTTCCTAACATTATGAAAGCAATATCTCAGAGGTGTCCCTATAGTTGGGCCTTTATCCCAGTAGTATTTTATGGCCTGGTGCACAGTTCTTGCAGTAGGACATGGGGAGGCATACTACTGGCATTTGTTAAAATGGCCTTGCATTTGTTTTCTGTTTACTGTGTTAGGTTGTTAGGACCCCCTGACATTCCTCACATTGGCACTATGGGTAAGGCATGGACCTTTGCCAGAGGACTGTAGGCCATTTGAGAGTGCTGCAGGCCATCTGTAGCAGGCCAATGCATTCTGTTACTCATACATTACCAAGCTGCAAGCCAGTGGATTACCCTGAGGTGTCAGTGGTAAGTGGTTGAGGTGTTCCTGTCAATCCTTCCTGCTCATACTGATCCACGAGTCTGGATGTGGTCAGGTTGCTGCTTACAGCTAGGGACATACACCTACATGGGACACCTATTCAGCATGCAGCATCATGTATGTATTCCCATATAGACATGGGTTCATGCTGTACTCATTCCCTACAGCAAGGATATGACCTGTGATAAATCTGTGGCTGATGGTGAGGTGAGCTGGGTGCATGTGTGATATGGAAGCTACTGGCACCTGACTCCCAGATATACCTTGGAGATTCCCCTTATGCTAGCTTGTGTGTGGATACGAGCAGCCTGTCATTACTTTATAACTGTGCCTTTTGTGATCTGCCAGTGATTGGCCAGACTACCAATATTCCATACTAGAGGGACAACTAATGTGATGCTAACCTCTATGTATAATTCCAAAGTTGTGTGCAGTTGACAGTTATTTTATATGCACTCTGTGTAGGTGACTTCCACCTGTGTACTGTTTCTATGTATTGGCCCCCATTCATGGAGTGTCCAGCTTTCTGATGGTGACAGATATTGACATCTGGACAGTGAGTATGTACAACTGCTGACATAAGTGTAGCTGAGAAGCAGCGTGGTTGGCACTGTAGTTGTTGGAATATGGCACTGTCGACCACTGTACTGCACCTAGGCCACTGAGACACAACCATCCAGGCCCACATGCTGATCACTTCCAGGCAATATTAAACACACAACAAACTTACCACACTGACCCCTGCATATTTTACAACCACACTGACCCCTGCATATTTTACACATGCAACAATGCAGATCGGGACAGCTCTGGCAATCTGTGCTCCAGTGATATTACTCCACAAACGTACATGTTACTACATTTCTACATGGGATTGTGTGTGGGGGGTACACACCTGAAGGCTTTAAACATTTGCAATGACTGTACTGGTATTTCAGTTACTCTGTTGGCTTCCATTTCATATTCTACTTTGACATATCATGCAGAAAGGAGGCATATTAGTAGAGTACACATTACATTTTAATGGCATTAATTGCAGTTTCAGACTTCTTACCCTTCAGAACTAAAATGCAACTGCCAGTCCTGTTGTGGTATGTCTGTGTAGGTCTGGAGAGGGGCTGATCACATGTATTGCAGTGGGGGTTGTACCCTTGTGTAGTACTGCCTAGTATGTTGACATATTGGGGATAGTGCTGGAAGGCTGACTATGTCAGATGCAAGTAGTACACTCCCTATACATGGTAAATCACAGGTAGTGTCATGTTTAGCATCAAATTTACTGTATGTGTGAGTCAGAGTAAGGTATGAATCCCTGGGTCCCTACAGTATCAGTGTGTGTGCTATGCATTGCCTCTTTGCCAAGGGCACACCTCCTTCTCCTACAGGAGCAGGCTCAGGAAGTTCCTCCTCCAAGTCCCTCTGTGCTTGTGCTGGCCTTGGCAATGGTGGAGGGCTGTGTGGCCCTGTCCCATGCTGTTCCTGCTGCAGCTGTTTCTGCAGGATCATATTGTGTAGCATAGCACAAACTATGAACATTTGTGTACATGTAGCTGGAGAGTACTGCAAGGCTCCACTGGATATGTCAAGGCAGTGGAACCGTGACTTCAGCATCCCAAACACATGCTATACAATGATCCTGGTTTGTGCGTGTGCCTCATTATGGTGTTCTTGTTTGGGTGTGTGTGCATTGCTGATGGGTGTCATCAGCCATGGCTCCAGTACATAGCTAGCACCCCACACTAAATGGCCATATGGGATGTCCCCTCCCCCAAACCCAGGATACAGCTGTGACCAATGCCAGATGTGGGAGTCGTGATAGCTTCCAGGGCTGCCAGCATGCACGTTCATGATAACACCTTGGGAATCACACATGACCTGGCAGTTGATGGAGGGGAAGCTCTTGCTATTTATGTAGACTCTACCCCACTCACTAGGTGGTGCTTTGATGTGGATGTGCATGCAGTCTATAGATCCAACTACCTCAGGGTATTCTGTTATATGGTGGAAGAGAAGTATACTTCTGGTCAATGCCTCACAGGTGTTGGAGAAATATATGTGCTTATTGGCTTGTGGTGTCATGGCAACCAGGAACTGGTGGAGTACCCTGGATGCTGATTCCTGCGAGATGCCCATGGTATCCCCAGTTGGTCTTTGGAAGGTACCTGTGGCTAGTATTCTTAGGCTTACACATACCTTGGTAACCACTGGGATGGGTTCCCCTCTGTTGGTTCTGTGTGTGTGAGGCGAGGATGGCACAGCAGGGCAATTTGCTGTAGAATGTCCCTGTTGACCCTATCTCCAGCTCATGTAGGCCCTGGCAGGTTCCCTGGATCTGTAACTCTTTTCCTCTTTCTCATTGTAAGTCAGTTGTCAGCATTCTCTTCGTCACCACCCTCAGTATCTAGCACATATTAATGAAGTAAACAGCAGCAGTCTCTAACATTTTTAGTTAAGTTTTGCCAATTAAAAATCCCCCATCTGTATACACTAGTGGTGTAGAGTGTGTGGGAAAAAACAGTCTGAAAGGTGTTTGCATAGTTTATAGTAAAGTGCTTAGCTGCTGCATGTGTAATTGGCCGATTCTGGTACATTCCACCTGCCAGGTATGCTAGTTCTCCTTGATTGCCTTCCTACTGCTGTTTCCCTTTCCTAGTTCCTCCCTATTTAAGACTCAAGATGTGCAGCACATACCCAGTGATGAAATGTAAACAGTGCTGCAATTTTCTCTCTCTTTTTTTTTTTTTAATGTTTAAATGTTTAAAATCCAGAAGATCCAGTGTGTGGTGCACAAACCTGTTTAGGCTATGTACACAGTGCTTAGGCACATCTGACACACCCCCTTCCTTAGCTGTGCTTAGCTAAAGGCAAACACGAGCCACAGAGCTCCAATAAGCATACAGCAGGCATGGCACACCCCCTTATGAAGTCATTCAGCTCTTAAACTTACATTGTTGTATTGCTGCATCTACACGTGTGTAGGTTGATAGTTACTGCACTAAAATGGACATTTTCCCCTTGACAACCAGTGCTCCTTGGTATTGTTTACATTCTGCATGCCACTGACTATAATGGCAAAATGCAGATTTAACTTAAAATTTAGTTTTTCCATTTTTTTTTTTATTATTATTATTTTCAGTCCGATCCCGTTTGCATGCATCTGCCCTATGCTTACAACGGCCAAGATCAGCCAAAAAAAAAAAGTTTAATTTTCATAATAATTAATCACTTTTTAATGCCAATGACCTTATATTTGGCCATTGCCAAGTATAATATAC